>NC_045700.1:12148328-12448328 GCF_009834535.1 Camelus ferus
TTGGCTTTAGTTTCTTTACCTTTTCACCAGCCTAAGGGACCCTCTTGCTTTTTACTCCTTTGATCTGTTGAGTGACTTCATTATGGGTAGACTAACTCAGTCATTCCTCAAAGTGGCTGCCTATTACAAGCATCTGGAGGATTTTACAAAGTCGAGATACCTGAGCCCATCTCCAGTCATTCTGATTTCGTTCATAGTGTGTGGCTAATGCATAATTCATTTTTAAAGCCCCCTCAGTGATAATGATGTGCAGTCAGGATGGAGAGCTATGGGCTCTAACCAAACTGTAAAGAACTTAGAGTTTCTCTCCAGCTCCTTTAAAATATAAGAGAAAGCTGTTTTCATTGAACACACTGGGAGTGCTTGTGGCACATTACCTGGCTTCCAGAATTGTAGGAGAATAAGTACATGTTTTCTTAAGCCACCGAGTCTATGGTCATTTGTTACAGCAGCAAAAGGAAACTAATACTTTGATAAAGCACATAAATAGGGAACTATGAACAAAGGCATAAATGTATTTTTCTGTTTGTTTTTTTTTCCCATCATTTTACATTTAGGCTTTCTTTTCACTTAATTCTTAGCTTTGCTTTAATCTCAGCACAATTTGTCATATCTCCAGGGTCAACTTTTCCTGACCCCCTTGAATGGTCAGTTCCCCTTGTCGAAGGTACTTCCGGTATCATGATCCTCTCACTTAAAGCACTTATTCTAGTCTTTATTGATGTGGTCATTTCTCACCAGACTTTAGATTCCAAGAGGCTCAGTACCTTGTGCGTTTTGTTCATCATTTTATCTCCAGGATTTAGCAAAGAGTCTGGAGAATAGTAGATCTTCAACCAATATTTGTTAAAATGAGCTGACAAATCTGAACAGACTCAGGTGGTGAATTCAGCTTGGGAAGCCAGCATCAGGTGTCTAGGAAATCAGGCAGGAAGTTACACACTATGAAGTCTATGAAGAAGGTTAAAGATCATGGCCTCAAGGTGAGTGTCTGGGTGAGAATGGAGAGGACGAGCCTGAGTAGCCTGAGGGAACCAGGTGAGTGTGCCTACCGACATTAGGAAGCCCTCAACCCACCTTCACGTTTGCAGGTGCACGTGGAGTTCCTGGGAGAATAAAGGCAGGGTGAGAACTCCATTTTATTCCCTTCCTGGTGTTTTCTCTGAGGGATTTAAAATCTTATGTGTTTTGGTCTGTGTGCATTTTTATAATTTTGTTGGACTAGCTGTTCAGTCAACCCTGTAACAGATAGGAAATATTATCATAAAATTATTTTGAAGGTGAAATATTTGAAAGCCGCCTTCTCGACACTTCCTCATATTATTGAAAGCAGAGACTTCAGAAATCTTGACGGTATCCCACATTTGTGTGTCCTTCTGGGTAAGTTGTTAATTTTCCTAGACTCTTTCTTAAATTCTTAACAATTTCAAATCAGATTAGAAACTGTAACAATTATCCTCAAAAATACTTACAACCAAGATCACTCTCATCAGAATGATTATGAAAGAACAGTGCTTCCTCATTTTTAGAGGTAGTTAAAACATTTGGTTCCTATGGAAATACTGCCTTTCTTGTTTATGAATTTCCTTGCCAGAATGAAGGATTGGTAGATCTCAGCATTACTGAATATATGTAACAGGGCACTGTTCTATTTTCAAGGTTAAATTAAATAAACTGTTATTGAGTATCTTTGTCATGCCAAGAACTGAGCTTGTCTGTATGACATTGGACATTGGTTCTACCATATAGGCATTTCCAGTAATTATAAGAGCAGCTCATACTTAATTTTTTTCACTTTGCAAATTTCTTTTTCATGTATGATTTCATTTGGGTTTTTACAGCAATCTCGGCAGACTAGAAGTAAGAGTTAGATTTTGCTAATGAGTAGTGCTTGGCCTTAGGCAAACCACTTAAATCTGAATCTCAGTTTCCTTATATGTCAAAGGAAGATAGTTAAGTATACTTCTCTTGCAGGACTTCTGGGATGATTAGAATTTAACTATATAAAGTGCCTAATTCCATGCTTGACATATAGTAGGTAATCAATAAATGGTTGCTATTATTAACACTCCATTATTTTTTTGGGGAAAAATAAGTCTCACATAGGTTGAGTGCATCCTAATAAGGAATAACTTTTTAACACACAGAATTGGCGTCCTTAGGCAGTATTGAGTATCTTATCATGAGACATATTCAATCACAAGTTTAACCACACACTGACAGTCCTGTAGTAAAGAGTAGTTTTGTTTTTTTTTACTAATAAATACTTTTTTTTAAATCTGTGCAATCACATTTATTTATTTATTTTCAAAAGCTTAAATCTAATTCTTCTTTTTTTCACTGCCCAACTTTTTAATTTTTATTTTTTTCCTTTCTCAGTTGTTTTTAGGTAGAATTATTAGTTTGACTGCACATATGTATTATATTGCATGTAAATATATATATGCAGCATATGCACTTTTTTTTAGTTTACATAGATATACTGATCACTGTTTCTAAGAACATATCAGAGCTTTATCTTTTTAAACTTACATAGTTATCAAAGGAATAAAGCCAACCACAAAATAAGAATCAACAAAATGCAGTGATCCAATCATAAAGGACAGTCAAATGTACTTACACATATTCAAGAAATCAATCATCTAAGTTATAAATAATAAGTAGCTCATTTGTGTCCTTATTTTTTTTAATTCTACATGTAAATGATATCATATGGCATTTTTCTTTCTCTTTCTGGCTCACTTCACTTAGAATGACAATCTTCAGGTCCATCCATGTTGCTGCAAATGGCATTATTTTATTTTTTATGGCTGAGTAGTATTCCATTGTATATATGTACCACAGCTTCTTTATCCAGTCATCTGTTGATGGACTAATAAATACTTATTGAGCCCTAAATATGACCTTTGTCATCTTTTCCAACCCTGAGATTCTCTTCCTTGACTCAAGGCATTTTTTTAGCAAGTGGGAAAGCATGTCCTAGAAGCAGTCTCCCAAATCCTTATCTTGTATAACCAACCTGCAGACAGCAGCAAAGGAATAAGGTTCTTTCTGTCTCTAAGAGGGAGAGCTATAGAGCTAGCAAGAACAGAACACTCCAAAAAGTTCTCAAATAATAGGTAGTATTTTTGTGCTATTTTTTCAGTCTTTTAGCATCTATCTCCTAATACTACTTTGCCTGTTAATGTCCCTGAAGTAATTTAAATGCATTTCTCAGAAAAGAAATTTAGGTAAAGAATAATGAATTTATGGCAGTGGGATTATGAATTATAGGTAGAACCTGGACAAGTGTCTCTACCTCTGTCCTTCGGGTGTTGGCTTCTTCTTGCTCATGTGGGAAGCAACAGCAAATAGCTGGAGAGTGACACAGGTGAGGTTTCCACCTAGGTCTTCTGAGGACAGTTGTATTTTCTTTTTGCTGTACCACATCACTTCTGAGTACTCTAAATGAATTCTCAAATATTCTTAAATTAATGACAAAGTCTTTCCTCACAGAGAGGTTCAGTAGGTTAACATATAGAGAAAACCCTCAGAAAATGCTATGAAACAATTCAAAAATTATCATTAATACTGTTGTACTGTATTTTACAGTTGCCTGCTTTATGTGGCACCTCTTGGATTTACCTGTGCTTCTAGGGATTTGGTGTGCTTCTGAATCCAAATACTTCTTACCAGTTATAGAAAAATTTCAGTCATTACTTCTTTGAATAGTTTTTCTCCTACAGTATCACGATTTTCTATCCTAAGGAAAACTGGTGAGAAATTATTGCAGCTGATTAGAAGCATATCAGAACTTATCCTCCAAATCTCTTAATCTCTTTCATTTTGAAATGTCTAATTCTTTGTGGTGTAGTTCGTGTGATTTCAACAGATGGACTTTCAGACGGATCTTCTGTTTCCAGTTCCATAATGTGGAAGCTGAGGTCAAATTGACTTGAGATCTTTATTATGTGATTTCCAATATCTTTGGTGACATCGATTCACACATTTTGTCTGTTTTTTAAAGTTCTTTTCTTGTGGGAAGATGTGTGGTCTCCATTACTCCATTTTGAATGGAAGTAGATGCCCTAAATGTCTGTTGACTTGAATCGTTTTAATAATAATATATCAATCTGGAGGTTTTGTTTTTAATGTCTCTTATCATTTCATATATACATACATACATACACACACACACACACACACACACACACACACTTCTAGGAAAACCAAAGTATGGTATAAAGATTTTAAGTCAAATTACAACATATATAAATATAATTGAAGAAACTGGTAACCTGAAACTATTAAAACTAGAAGACCTAATACCATTGCCTTATGAGACTGCCACAGTCTTTAAATGACTGTTCAAATGTATCAATGATATTCCTTGATTATACACAATACAATTTTAACAGTAAGGAAATTTACTTCCAGGATCTCACTGAGTGATCCATCAAGTTACCAGTAACTCGGAGAAGCAAGCTTAGAAGAGATGCAGGAACAAATGGAGAGAAAACAATAGGGCCACAGCAAAGGCCACACTGCAGGGCCTGCTCACAGCACTGCTGCTGTCACACACTGGATGTCATGGTCCTGAATTAATTCTTAACTCAGTGAGTATGAATGAACAGCTGACTCATGATTAGAAAGTCCTTGATGGAAGTATCAATCTGCTGAGCCTAGAACACATTATCATCTTCCAACTGCCAGGGGTCAAAGGAAGGATTAATAAGACAGGAAATCAGGCAATTGTAGGACTTTTGTGAATCAAGGATTTGCCTCCTACCAAGATGCAAAGTGAGAGACTTTTTTTTCCAGTAAAAAAGACTTGGATGATCAGAAACCAGAAAAAAAGAAATAGGACTAGTACACAGTGTCAGGTCTCTTGACTTCAATGCCTGAGGTCTTCACAACTGGAACTAGGATTTTGCCTGCACAATGAACAGTGATTCCAAAATGTGTTCCACAGAAAAGTAGACCCAAGAGATAGTCCATGCCATTTAAAAGTGTGTCATGGCTATATATGTTTTGGAAACATTACATCCTATAGCTTATGTTTGGAGCTCCATGGTGTACATTTGTATATGACAGGTTCTGAGAAACCCTCTTTAAGAAACCAAGTTTCTCATATTTATTTTAATCACCCAACATTTTTATTCATGTAATACTTATTATCTTATTATTTTAATCACCAAACATTTTTATTCATGTAACACATATTTATTTTAATCACCAAACATGTTTATTCATATAACATTTATTATTCATGTAACCTTATGAATTTGAAGATTGGCTTTTCTATTTCTGCTAAAAAAAATAGCCTTCGGAATTTTGACAGAGATTGCATAGAATCTGGACCTTCTTTGAGAAGTACTGGACTAGAATGACAGATAAGATAGAATAGTGTAATAGGAGTACAAAGGATGCATTCTTGCGGCGGAACTGGGACAATGGGAAGCTCACATGCATGTATGAATCTGCCTGGGATGTGTTTACAGGTGGAGAGTGCAGCTGGGTCCAATGCTCATGGATTTGGTTTGGCAACACAGTCTTGCTTTAGCAGCTCAGATAGTTATACTATCTGTTTCTTCCAGATAGCACACTTGCATAAACATTTAAACTAAACTCTGCACCTTGGCTATTGGTTGGGCTTAAGCCACCCCCTTTCTAACAATTGGCCATGTTAGTGATGCACAAACGTGGATGCATATCAGCCTCTTCTGGGGAATCTTGTTGAAGATATAGATTCTCCAGTTCCAATCCTGAGATTCTTTATTAGGAGACCTAAGACAAGCTTTGGGCATATGTGTATCCATATGTCCCATCTATTAACAAAGGCCCAGGGGAGTTTATGCAGCCATTCTGAGATCAGCAACTGAGAGCCGCTGGACACGTCTTAATTTATCTTCCTCTCTGACTTCCTTTATCTTCTTCCAAGGTTTCAGGCCACGTTCTTCTCCTTATACAAAACTAATTTGACTAATTTTTTTCCAGTAAAATTTTATGAGCAATGACAGTCAAATACTTCAGTAAGACCCCAATATACAGTTCATGATACATTTTCTTCATTGTTTTGGAAATAATAGTTTCATAACCATAAAGTTTATTGAGTATAATTTTTGGAGTAATCCTGTGTAATTTATATCTAATGATTTCTCTGTCTTTTTAGGATTTGTTAATTAATTTATTTCTTTTTTCATTATAATGTGAAAGAACAATTCAAGCTAGCTTTGAATTTTTTAAGTAGTGATTCCTTGGATACTGTTTTATTTTGAACAAAGCTTTTATTATGATCATCATTCTTCTATTTTGCCTTAATTAAATAGTCCCAGACAATTTAGGATGAACACAAGATAACTCCATAACATTCTTTGCACTGTTTTGTGTTTTTATTATTATTTATCTTTAATTACTCATCATTTTCCAGCTATATCAACACTTCCATTGCTTAGAATAAAATTAACTCAAAATATTATTTTATTTACATTGAAAGAATGGATTTAGTATCTCAGACTTTTTCAAGGTGGTGTCTGAAATATTAAAATTGCTTACTACTATATTATCATTAACTTTCCCATATACTTTTTCATGGGAACATCTCAGATCCTACAAAAATAATATGGTGATATAGGGAAGAGGATATTATCTCTATAGAAAAGATAAAGCTGCTATGAACCAGGGAGATACAATAAATTTAAGATCATACATGGTCAGACAAAGACTTTAAAACAGGTATCATGAACTTGAATGGAGACTTAGAGGAAAATTGGAAGACAATAAATATTTTCTTCTTTTATGTGGGTTGTCTTTTCACTTTCTTGGTAATATCCTTCTGATGCACAAAAGTTTTTAATTTTGATGAGATCAAATTTATCAATTTTTTTTCCTCACTTTTGTTGTCAGTTGCTCCTGCTATGAATCCATTGCCAAATCCAAGTTCACGAAGATTTACTCCTATGCTTTATACTGTTATATGGTTTTAGTTCTTATATTTAGGTCATTGATTATTTTCAGTTCATTTTTGTATATGATGCAAGGTAGAAGCCAAACTTTATTCTGTTGACTGGAAATCCAGTTGTCTCAGAAACATCTTTTAAAGAGTCTATTATTTTCTTATTGAATGGACTTGGCACCTTGGTAAACATTCAGTTGCACATATATTTATAGATTTATTTTTGGACTCTCAATTCTATTTTATTGGTGTATATGCCTACCTTTATATCATTGCCACACTAGTTTGATGATCATAGCTATGCAGTAAGTTTTGAAATCAGAAATTGTGAGTCATCCAGCTTTGTTCTTTTTAAAATATGGTTTTGGCTATTCAGGGATCTTTGCAATTCCATATGAATTTGAAGATTGGCTTTTCTATTTTTGCTAAAAAAAAATAGCCTTTGGAATTTTGATAGAGATTGCATGGACTCTGTAGATCTCTGGAAATTGTTTAGTTTACTGCCCTCTAGCAGTTGCTCCTGTCCCGAGACTTGTAACTTGAACCCCATGTAATTAATTCTGTTATCCTCCACAACATTCTATCCCAGAATTTCCCTGTGAGATCCTTATACATATGAAGTGCTCAATACATGTTGAATTAATTCGAATGTTTACACAGAATTCACTGAAATTCCAATGGTGTTCACTGTCTTTCATGTTATTAGGGTCAACAAAGCTGAAACTAATACTCACATAAACTTCCAGGGCTATTGAGAGAGGTACTGGAAACCTAGACATCTACTCAGATTCCGTTTCTGAAACAACCTCAATAGCCAAAAATAACAGAAGGACTTGGCATCTGTTACTATTTTTGTTATGTTTATTTTGGTATAAAGGGTTTATTAAGAAGAACATTGCACAACTGGCCATATTTCTCTATTTCTAAATGATGAATGAGTTGAACAACGAACATGAACATTGTTAAAGTAGATGATACTTTGCATTTAAACTTTCCAGCCAAGTCAGAGGAACTTAGAGTATCCAAAGTGAAGAGCAATTAGATCTAAGGTGGAAGGTGTATGCTTCAGAGACAAAGCTGAAACGGCAAACACCATCAAGGTGAACTGCTCGGAAACACCTGATAGAGGATAATTGTCTCTTATTTTACCCAAAAGGGTATTTCCAAATTGCTGACTCGACAGTTTTCTTTGTTGAAAAATTTCAATAACCCTTACTTTTCAAACTATGCATAGTTCTCTGGAAAGTTGGCACCCTATTGACTTTTATCAACCTTCTAGCTGGTACTATGCAGACAATTTATCAAATGCCTGCTGTTTCAGAAATTGTTTTAGAACCATAGGAGATCAACGCTAGGAGGAGCCTTAGAGAGGGAACAGTCCTGCTTGTCACTTTCAGTGGAGGAAATGGACACCTAGAAAAGGATGCTGACTTTCATAATGTTTTAGAAGTTGTCAGTGGTACAAGGAAGACCTAACGTTCCCACTGTATTACACTATCCTTTAAGACATATAGGATGACATGGGGTTGGCTATGCAAACACAGAGATTACTTTCTTTACTTTCCCATTCCTTCTTTCCTTCTTTTCTCTCTTCCCTCTGTTCTCTCATTTTTTCCTTTTTTTCTCTTCGCTCCTAAGCATTTATGAGAATATATTATGTGTGTGTGTGTGTGTGTTAAGCCCATTACTGAATTTTTCAGCATCATTATAAGTAGCAGTGTTTTGGGGAATGGGAAAGATAGAAATTGTCATTCCACTTAGTATCTGCTTTTTTCCTCTCTGTATGGAGCAAGCCTGTGAATAAAAAATTCATAATGGATATCTATAGGACCAGTTTACTTGAAAACTGAAGTGCTCTTTTCTATTTTCAAATTCACTTTACTTTCATATGAAATGAAACCCATTTGGTGTAGAAAATTAAAGGAGCTGTGTTCTTCCTCAGCATAGAGAAATCTTTTATTTGCCTCTAACCTTTTCCATTTTTCATGACAGTAAATGCATTTTCTTAGCTAAAACACAAACAAGTCAATGTAAGCATGGCTGGCAGGCTAAAATGATTATGGGATAATTTGTGTTTGCCAGACCAAACAAAATCAATCACCATTGTTTACAGACCCACAACATTAAATGGCTATGAGAGGCTATTTCTCGACTTTCACAAAATAGGTTATCCAAACACAGATAACAGAGCTCACCATCAAACACCCTCAGCTGTGGTTTGTAATTCTCAAATTTGCACTAAAAATATGAACTATACATATGGTGGCTCAACTCCATTGGATTAATGCAAACTAAAGGCAGCTGTTGAAATGATTATTTCAGTTACAGGTTCCCAATGGGCAAGAGTGTATAATGAAAGTTAATGTAAAGCTTGAAATAACCATTCCAGAAATGTGACTTGGAGGCTTATAAGGATGGATGGAAGATGACTTCCCAATGGAATGGGAATCAGAAGAGAATTGATGGAAACAAATATACACTGTGTATCTAGCCATTTGTTTCTGAGAATAACCAGTGGAGATTGTTCCAGGGGTGAGATTTTGTGTTTGTCTGCTTTTGTTTTGGTTTATTTTGGATTGTTTTCCCCATATATCCCAGTTGTGTGCTCTGTTAGGGAGCATGTGGGCTGTGCTCATCTGCTCTGGGAGGCCCTAAGGATCCACTTTCCCTCAAGGCAAATATCAAGTTGCCAATAGCTGCTGCAGAAAATTTGCTCATTGTTTTGAGGTAGTAGGGATTAGTTGATTTGGGCATTTAAGGATTAAAATAGATTTTTCAGCTTGGAGAACAGAGTTGCTTTTGAAGCTCTTTTGGAAAAATGGAAGAATCTTTTGTTTCATTTGGCTGTTCACAGCTCAAGCAATTTCCTTTCTTATCAATTACTTTTGATCTTCTTATAAAAAATGAGTTTATGTGTTTTATGGCTTCGGAGATCTCACAAGCAAACAAACAAACAAACCAAACCAAACAAAAACAAAACAAACAAACAAACAAAAACCCAAAAGAAAAGACTCTTATGTCAGGTTCTTTGGAAGTAGAGATTGAAATGGATATTTTTGTTCTAGTAAGTTATTGACCAAGTGCTTTCAAGCGGGAAACCTGTAAGCAACAGACCAGGTACAGCAGGAGAAGACGAGCACCCACGTGGCTTCTCCTGATGTCAAGCTTCAGCCTGTTCCCACAAGAAGCTCTGAAGAGTAATCACACCCCAGACTATTTTTCTTTGAGGAAGGGGGGCTGACTTCCATGCCCCCAGATCAGTCAGATTGGCTGTAGACTGCTATCCCTTAAACTCTTGGAGGGTGTGTCGTCTCCTAGGCATCTCTGAAGTGGACACTCTCACTGGCTGAAGTTAATTCTCCAGGAAAGTCACATCTGTGATTGGCTAGCACCCAGCACTCATCATAGTTGGGGGATGTGTTCACCAGTCCAATGAGGAGGCTCTGGGCAGGGTCTTCTAAAGAGAAAACAACCAATTGACACCTCTGGCACTACATCATTCCCTTCTGTAACTACATGACATTTTGTATCATGAAATTCCTTTGTATGAATGTATTATATTTTATTGATCTAGCCCCTCATTGGTAAACATTAAGTGGTTTCCAATCTTTTTGAATTACCAACCTAAAAGCTCATTAAGAATACATTTGTCATATTGCCATATGTGTACACGAATAGGCTTTAGTCATGGACAGCGAATTAATGGATCAAAAGGTGTGTGGGTTGTTAATTTTCTTTGATTTTTCCAAATTGCTCTTAATAAGTGTTTTGCCAATTTACACCAGCAGCATAGAAGAGAAATTTTTTCTCCATAAACTCACTAGAAGGTGTCACCAAACTCTGTGATATTTATGAATCAGATATAAAATGTCCAGGTTATTTTGCAAAGATAGTTCTTTCTGTTTGGAACTGTTTCACACACACCCAGAGCTGCCTAATTAATTCCTTATCCTTCCAATCTCATAAGGAAAATTTTCAAATCTCTGACACTCAGGCTGAATCAGATGCTCCTCTTAACACTCATAGAGCTCCATGTATTTTCTTTACTATGTCTTAGAAATGTTTGTGCTTGCACATTTGTGTCTTGTTTAAAAACTTGTTTGGTTTTGTTTTTTTTTTTTCCTTCCCCAACTAGATAGTGTGTTCTATTAAGGTAGGGGCTATGTTTGTCTTATTTAAATCCGTATTTCTAGCTGTTGCAGGTAAACTCTAATAAATATCTGTGGCATGAATGAGAAAGTAAGAGACTAAGTCGCATTACGAAGAGTCAAACTGGGATCTGCCAGATCCCAGAGCTCATGATCTTCCTGCTGCGGAATTCTGCCAAGATGCAATTACTTAAGCCTCAGGAATTGACATGCTATCCAATAAAGCCATGGAAATATCTGCCTGAAGTTTTGAATTACAGTTATTTTCTTCCTTTAATTTCCATAAAATCATGTATTAAGTATCTTGGCCAACTTCTTCCATCCCCTCGTGGATCTCACTCTTCCTCTCTCAGTGATGAAGTTAGCTATCGTGAGTGATTTGAATTTTTCATAATGGCTTTGCTTTGGGGACAACACATCATTTGAAGAAAGCCTAGGGGATTATGCTGCATGGCTTCCTGGAAAGAACTCAGGGACTATGCTCTGATTAAAGGAGTGGGTTTCTAAAGTGGGATTTCATACTTCCAATGCTGAGTTAGGCTAGACTAGAATGCTTGCATTGCTTCAATGTCTAGGGAGAATGATGACTTGGTCTTAGTTGAAATTATTTTCATTTGCTTCATTAGTCAATTAAATAATACTGCAAGAGAAAACACACGCAATCCACATGGTCGTCTGCTAAAATCCGCCTGGTTTCTAATGTGCTGCTAAGGCTCAGGTCTTTGTAGAGAGTCAGGAGTTTGCCCGGTCAGAAGATCTCAGAATCAGAGTTCTCTGTTTTTTATTCAGGCTGTACCAGGCCATGAGAAGTGATGGTTTGGGGCAGGGGAGACCTTGTAGTATCCTTTACGTCATGATATATTAACAGTCACTGCCTCTGTCTACACCTAGGAGCAATCCAGGCAGCAGCTCTTAACAAGTCTATGTTCTAAATCATTCAGGTTACACAAAGTGACTTGCATACAGATGGTGCTAAATAAGCTTGTTGAATGCATGACCGAGTGCTGTATTGCACAATCCTGGGCCCCTGGCGCTTAGAAGTAGACACGTGCCTCCAGAAAGAGGTTGGTGAGAAGCCTGTTACACATCCATCATGCCCCAGAGTCTTACTTCCTTAGACCAGCGTGAGATTTATGAACATCTGTCCCGCCCTGGTGCCTGGGCGTGTGGAGGGCAGCACTTAGATTCACTCTTTCTTTAAACAGAGTGCAGTTGGCTTCACACCTCTGCAGCCGGAAGTCCTTAAATGACTCTTTCTGAAAAGATTTAGCCAGGCTGAGAAGTAATTAAAAGGGAGGAGAAAATGAAGGAGAAGAAAAACTTCGTGTTACATGCTTTCCATTCTCAACTTGCTGTGGCCCTTTCAGGAGTTATATAAAAAGACTGTTGAGCCTGAAATGCATCATTTTTGATGTGCCAACCAATTAAAAATGCCGCTAAGCCCTTATTAGGCAACTGTAATCAGTGAAATGTTGGGTGCTAAGTTTCTTTTTTAATTTTAGATTTATTTTTTATTGCAGTAACATTGGTTTATAATATTATATAAGTTAATGTATACATTATAATATATGTATGTATGTTTAGAGGAGGTACTGGGGATTGAACCTAGGACCTTGGGCATGCTAAGCCTGGGCTCTACCACTGAGCTATGTCCTTCTCCTCCCCAAACAAGTCTTTATTGTGATTTCTACAAAGAATGAAAGGTTATGTGGCTTTGCTGGACATTTCTACTGTTTCATATGGGGTCATTTAAATTATTTAAAAGTGTGTGGTTTAAAAACTCTAGGATAGAAATTTCACAGGTAGGGTTCCAAGATCTTCAGATTAATCTGGGGAGGGGGGGAGACGGGCTTGATTTTGGATTTTGAGCATGATTCTGACCATAAAATTGATCCAGTTTGTGAGCTGACACTAATTGCTAACAAATTCTCTGACCTTCTGGGTTCTTAGTGAGACATTCTGGGTATTAGTTCTTGGGTAGCATAGGAACCAAGATGCCAAGGTAAAGGCGAGGAAATGGCCTGAAGGAACATCAAGTTTATGCCACCATTTATGCCACCACAAAGATAGAATTGATCCCTGTGATTTTCCCATTTTGCAAAAAGCATTTTTTGATGTTAACACACTGGAAGTTACTATTCAGAAACTGTCAAAGCCCTTCAATGCTTGCAGTAGTGGTTCTTCCACAGAAGGGTACTAGGCAACTGGAGATCCCAAGAAATTGTGCACAGACAGGTATATATGAACAGACACAGATTTCATTAGATTCTGAAATGCTCCTTGTCTCATAATGTTAATATATATAGCCCTAAGGGATAAAGCTGGATTTTCAAGGACAGCAATGGCCATCTTACCAAGTCCTAGATTTAGTCCTTCAACAAAGTTTACTGGACATCTATTATGCACTTGATGATGGAAATATAGTAATAAATAAGCAGCTTGTGATCTCTGCACTTGTGAAAGGACTAGACGGGTAATAGCTGATTGCACACTGGTCTGCGTAATCATTGTGCATATCACACACACACACACCCCCATCGTACAGACGAGTAGTACCCAAAGTGAACTTTTCTTTTTCCTTTATTGTTCACCTTATATATTCTGAATCCTTTTTCTTCATGTATCTTGGATCTCATTTCCCAAATTGATTCTGATTTTCCTGAATCCTAAACTATCAGTGTCTCGATCCCAGTAGTGGGATTCAAACAATCACTTTGGACCTGATGCTCAATGCCGTTTCTATTTACTGCTCTGGGCACCTAGCTGTTCTAACTGGGATTTTATTTCACTCACTCCTGAGGCAACAACTGCTTCCATCCCTTTGAGGTAATGAACTCGCCCAGTGACTCTGGAATTAAAATTTTTGATCTTACCCGTGTAGTGACCCCGTTTTTGTGCTACAGTTGCTCTGGTCAGTGCATTGGAGAAGTGGGCGTCTATTTGGAATTGAACTCACTGCCTCATCTGCATTGCTTTTCTCAGAGATACTCATTTTTCAAGGGCCCCGATTGGGGTTCTTTTCATCTACAAAGGCTTTCATGGTTCCCTTATCCTCAATGATCAACCCCAGGGTTTCTCAACTTTTCTCCTTCATCTCTCATAAGGAAATTTTTCAGACATTTGCTCATCTCCCATGAAATTAAATACTAAGGGATACAATTTTGTTTATTTTTTAAAAATCTTCATGTTTATTCTCTTGCAAATCAATGTAGTTATCACACTTCTAATTATGATTTTCTCATTTCTATAGCTTCCTGTTTCTTTTCTATTTAGAGTAGACCTTTCAATATTTCTTTAAAAAAAAAAGAAAGACAAATGAACTTATTTACAAAACAGAAACAGACTCACAGACACAGAAAAGAAACTTGTTCTTACCAGGGTTGGGGGGAGGGAAGGGAATGGGAAGGGATAAATCGGGAGTTTGAAATTTGCAGATATGAACTAATATATATAAAATAGATAAACAATGTTTATACTGTATAGCACAAGGAACCATATTCAATATCTTGTAGTAACTTACGATGAAAAAGAATATGAAAATGAATATATGTATGATCCTGTATGATTGAAGTATTGTGCTGTACACCAGAAATTGACACAAAATTGTAAACTGATTATACTTCAATAAAAATATATTTTTTTAAAAAAGAATATGATTTTGTTCAGTAGGGTAGAGCTTTCATAGAAGCATTGTAATACCTAAGGTTTTTTCCTTTCCCAAGAAACAATTTTCACATCCTTCTACACTTCATTCTGTTGTCAGAATTAAAATCACTTGGGGGGGGGCTTGTTTAAACTCAGAATGCTGGGGCCCAACCCCACTAGCAAATATATGCTTATATTGAAAAAATTTAGGTCTGTATTTGGAGATAATGTTAGGAAGGTTAAAAACTAGTCAGAACCTGTGAACAATTTCTAATTTATTATTTATGTAATATTTTGTCTACATACCAGGTTTCCTTCCAGAGATCTAACTGCAGGTTGAAACCTGTTTTATTTTCAAATAACTAGTATCACAATAAAATACGATTAACAGAGAGAACCATGTAGACTAATATATTATAAAAACTAAATTCAGTAATTTTAGTCCAAAAAGAAAGAAGTGCATAGTTTTCACACAATCACCATGTGAGTTTTAATCTGTTTAATCTTTTATGAATGTCCATTTGTTCTCCCTAAATCCCCAAATAAAGTGACTTGTATTTTATGGGTCAAATATTATTAGCATTATCTTAGAATTTGTTTAAATATGATTTGGTTATGTTTTTAGTTTTTTAAATCTTTTAAAATATAACACTGAAATTGGTAGTTTGGTTTGAAATAAATAAAATGGCATATTAAAGTTAATATGGGTGAACTGTAAATGAGAGTGAAGATAAGTGTAGATCAGAAAAGAGAAAGAAATACAACAGGAAAAGAAAAAGAACAGCTAACAAGCATAGAAATATTTGACTGTAGAAGTCTGACTAAGATTAGAATGCAGAACAAAACAAAAGTGTAATTTGATCGGACAACACAGAAATGATGCAATAATGTAAGTTGGGAGCAGAAGGGCAGAAGAAGTGAGTTGGATCTCTTGTAAACATAAAACCCAATAAAACAGGAATACACAGTGTGCAAAGAAATACAGAGCTGGATGTTGCTTTCCTCTTTAATGTCTTCAATTTTTTGTGTCTGTTGTGAGGAAGGTAGTTTTGATCTATGAATTATTGAGAGAAGTAAGGATTTATCAATTTCTCCTTGTAGATCAGTTCATTTTTGCTTTATATATTTGACCTGATACTATTGTGACCAATCTAATTAAAGACATCTGTTTTATACTTTGTAGAGGCAAACGCTTAAAAAAATACCTTGTCTCTCTCTTTTCTGCTTCAAATGGCTCATTGGGTATAAGGTGCTGGTATAGTTTGGAACCATTTAGGCTGAGGAAGAAAAGACTTATTGAAGCACACAAATCAATATTTGAGACAAAAATCCACAAAGTATGAATATGATTTAATTCATGTATAATAAAAATATCTTGAATGACTATACTCTAGTTAAAATAGTAAATGATACAACCCTTTTTAATAAGTATTTTCATTAAGTTTTCAATTATTCTTTTTATAAAATATTTTTAATTTTTAAAAGCAAGCAATAATAGCACTCCTTTGTCTTTTCCCAAATAAACTGAAAACACACATCTACACAAAAACCTGTACATGGATATTTATAGCAGTTTTATTCATAACTGCAAAAACTTGGAAGAAATTTATTTATTATTTATTCATTATTATAATTTATTTTAAATTAATTTGAGACTTAATTTTAGACTTTAGAAAAGATATAAGTTAATACAGAGAGTTCTTGTATACATGTTACCCGCCTTCCCCTAATGTTAACAGCTTACATAGCAATAGTACCATGTTCAAAATTAGGAAATTAACATTTGTGCAATACTGTTAACTCTACTACATTTCGTGTTCAAATCCTACCACTTTTCCACTAACATTCTTTTCAGTTCTAGGAGTCAGTCCAAGATCCCACATTGCATCTAATTGTTGTCTCCTTAGCCACCTCAAATCTAAGAGATTTCCTAAGTCTTTCTTCGCCTTTCTTGGAGCTCCCCTCCTCCACCTTGCTGTCAAGGAAGGACCCTTTCCTCTCCTTCCTGGGGGCAGGAAAAAGCTCCAGCAGTTACAGAGAGCCAATAACTCCTAACTGTAACACTCCTATCCTCTCTCTAGCTCATCCAGTCTTCAAACACAGAATGGAATGGAAGATGGGCTGCAACTGAGATGGGCTAGCATGATTTGTTTAATGACCTTCTCAAATATTTTAAAGAGGATGTCCCCCACTGAGTGTTTGGGTTTCTCTTTGGAATAATGAGACTTTGTCTTCACCACTGGTTTCTAGTCACCAATTGTGGAGCAACGAGAAATATTTCAGTTAACATCTCAAACAAGATTGACTCAAAAGGAATGTGTGTGTTTACTTTGCCTTTTCCATGACTTAGGCATGGTGCTGTGCACAGAGTAAGTGTCTTAAGTGCCCACTGAATAAAAGAATGAGAAGTAGCAAAGAAAGAGGAAAAAGGAAATAAATGAATGAAACAGTAGGTCTGTGTTCTGGCTAGACCATTTTATATTATAATGCCAAAATAATTTTCCTCCGAAGCATCACTTACAGTTAAATGGGTAATGTAAGCAGCTTTTGCAGGATAGAGCTCTTTGCAGGAGGGAGTTTTCTGCAGGAAGCCCCCTTTGCCTTGTCACTAGCCTTGAATCAGGCGTTAACCTTAAATCAGGAGATGCGCTACTCATCCCCAGCCCTAGTGCACCTTTCAGATCTTCTGATCATACAATAACTTGCCTAACCTGTTGGTTCTTTCCGTAGATCAAAGACACAGATATGGAGAATAAGTAATTAACAGATGACCAGGTCTCTTCCCTAGCTTCCCCTTCAGTCATCTCACGAACCGACTGCATGAACAAGATAGCATCTAAGGAAAGGTCACAAGATGTCGAAAATTCTGCGTGTGGTGGGAGATGGCAATGATCCCCTATCTCAATGATTGACTGAGATTACTTGCCTTTTTCCTTTTAAAAACTTTCACAGCTGAGCAGAATCTTCAGAGATGGCTTTTGGGGGACACTGAGTCCACCATCTCCCCAGAATGCTGGCGTTCTGACTAAAAGCAATATTCCTTTATGCTAACATTTGCATCTCTCTCAGGTATTGATTTTCTAGCAGAGAGCAGTTGGAACCAAGTTTGGTAACAGAAAAAGTACAAAGTATATCTTAAAGGCATAAATTTTTATGGGCTTGCTTTCGTGCTCTATTTCTTTCCTATCAAGCACTCCAAAAATCTATTAGTGCAATCATATTGTGCAATACAGTTGCCCCAATTCTGGATGTTTTTCATAACATTATGTTAGAAATATAATATAGAACAAAACATAGTATTTCAGAAGGAAAGAATAAAAGCACTGAGTTTTGAAGCCATTTGAACTATTTCCAATATCAAAATTTAATGTCTGCAAAATATGCTAAATTTGCATAATAGTTCACTTGGCTAAGATTTTTTTTTGTTATAAAGCAAAGAAATTTAGTATTTCTCATTCCTGATCCATCTCCTACCTGGTCACTGTGAAGTCTTACCTGATCAGATCTATCTGTTGGTGACACTAGCAGCTGCAGAGCTGCCAGTCTATCAGCTGGTGTGGACTCAGCCATCCCAGGATACTGGGTCCAAAAGAGTAAAGGGAAAGCATTAGCCACTCAAGCAGACATCTCTTACGTAGGCATTTCTTTAGAAAACGGTAACTTTTCAAGAGCCAGCTCTTAGGACTTGCAAATGTAGTAGAACTTCACTAGCTGAGGGTGGAGTTGACTGTCTGAGTTGCTTCTTCCTTTGACTCTGCACATTGCAGAAAAGTCAACACTTATTAAAGTCGTGAGACAGAGCCAACGCCTCTATTTGGATAAAGATTTTCATTGCTTTATTTCTTGATGTTGTCCATGGCTTCTCTAATCTACATCGTTCTCCATTTCTTTGAATAACTTTTAGGGTATATTCCCATCCCTTGTATTTTTGTTGAATTAAACAAATTGCAAGTGGTTGGTTTGGGTGTCATGTACTTTTAATAGACATCTTTGGTTGCAAACATGAGAAAAAGTTGAAAAAAAGCAGGTGCAACATATAAATGGATTTAGGAGTTGAATACAGGAAAATGGTCATGTTTTTGTCATCAGGATTCAGTAAAAAAAAAATAATAATGAAAAAATTTGATGGGGAAATTTTTGAAGATAAGTAAATTCAAAGAGTAGAGAGCACACTCTCAGATTCTTTCTAGAAAAAAAAAATAGGATGTACATTTTGACAGGATTGAAAAAACCCATATGAAGAAAAGATGTTGGAAAGAGGCATCAGTGATCTACTTTGCATCGATACTGCTCCTCCTGTACTTCCGTGATCTTTCACACTACATAAGGGTCCAGATTATTTAGATACAATACACGTGGTTTGTTTTAGGATATAAAAAGATTTTATGAAATTTCCAGGCAAGCCAAGATGTAAGCCACAGTGATCTTGCCTTTTCTAGCCTGGCCAGATTTTGTGATGTTACGATTTGTATTCACGTATTTCGTCCACCGTACTCTTTATTTTGTTTCTCTGAATGTGTCATGTGTTTAGGATCTGCTTCATTAGCTATACTGGAATTTTTCTGAGGGCAAGCATTTGAAGATAATGATGATCTATATTCTACCTGTAATAGCAGGACATAAAGTAGGAACTGAAGGAAATAAAAAGGAATGGCATCAACAGATAATCTCTCTTCTGGTGGCAGTGATAATGCTGCGGTTGAATGAGACTTTTGTCACTGATGTCTGTTTGTTCACCTTTGGTACAGAAAATTTTAGTAGAATTTAAGAATGCTGAATCTAGGTAATACTTTAAAACTTCAGTTTGAGCTTTGAATTTTATTAGTAATAAAAGCAGTGACAGAAGAGATAAAGTGAGGTACTCCAGATCCCACGGATAATTAGATTATAAGAGGAGACAAGAGGCCAGAATGCAAATAGCTGGCTTTGGATCAATTAAAATGCCAAACAGGAGGGCAAACAAAATGGAAGGGTAGGATTCAGAACTGTTAATAGAACTATTTCAATATATTTCTGTTTTTTTTCTCATTTTCTTGTGAATGTTGAAAGATTATCTTTTTGGCCAGCCTATGTGCCTTGAAATTCTGCCATGTAGGATTTTTTTTTTCAATATTTATATTGAGAATCACTGAAACAGAAACCAAACACTTCCAACTGAGTTGGACTCTTCTACTAAATTCTACCTAATGTTCCAGCCAGCAGGGAAATTACAGAACATTTAATTTGGTCAGCTTAAAAGTTCTTAGCTGTCTTCTTCTTTTCTTTTCTTTCTTTTACTTTTTCCCCTCTTAGTTTTGCAGAGAGGCTTGAGATTTATTTTAACCTAATTATTTTTGACAGGCCAACTGTACCCAACAGGATGAAATTATAACCTTTTCAGTTAATTGTTGTGATTATCTGCTTAGCATAATATGCTTGCCTGTCACATTAAGGAGATGCCTGCTGTGGGGATGCAGCTGGTAGTTAGGTGTGAAGGGTGTGTCTTAAAATTTCATTAAAAAAAAAAAATCTCAAAACATGGACGCTTTAGAGAATGGAAGAGAAAATCAGCAGCTGGGTAAGTGGTCAATAAATTAAAGTTTTTCTGCAGAGGAAAGAATGTTTAGACACTTTCCCAGTCTGACTTTTTATGTCTTAAGGACTAAAAAGAGAATAGTGAATTGGGGGTTGGGTGGCACATTCTGAGTCATTTTCCAAGAGAATGCCGCAAGGACCCAGCTGTCTAGGTTAGGGTGGAGGGTGAGGAGTGGAAGAGCTCTTCCTGAAGGAATCTGGTGGAGCATACATAGTAGAGAAAGGAACCAGTTATAGTTAAGTCACTGAAGTATCCTCAGTGACTTCTTTCTAATGGCAAGAGTAAAGCGGTCTTGCAATAAATGGAAATAAGAGCATAAAGGGGAAACGGATGGTGCAGAAAAGAAGAATGACCACCAGGAAAAAACATAACCTGAGAAAGGGCTGCTTTGGGACATTGTTTCCATCTTCTCGATTTTATCAGAGGACAATGTTGTCTTTTATTGTGGTCCAGGTACATTTATGGAGTGAAGGACTATCAGGACATTCATTAATATATATTTTTTCCCATGGGGTGATAGTAATGTCCACATTACAATTTCAATTTCTATTAGCTAAGGACAAGGAGAATCAGAGCTCGTGATTATATATAGGTCCAGGACCAGGAAATCTCATGTCTAGAGACTCTCTTGGCGTTTGCTATAAGAACAGGAGGCTTCGTTTTATAGGTCCACCCTTGAAACTATAACCTTATTCTAATTGGCTTCAATATTATTCATAACTCAAAGATAATTAAAGTGTGCTCAAGACTTTAGAGAGGGCACCAGAAGTCAAACCCTTACTTAGGGCTCCCTGATATATTGCTTCCATGGTGTCTGACCACAGAAAATGTCAGTATAATATCTTTGGGGCTTTGTAGCCCAATAATCTTGTCTAGTTTCCTTAAAGCAGTTGGGAAGTTTTTCCTTTCTCGCTTCTAAAACACAGAACAGAAGAGGAAGTTGCCTAAGACCTCACATTTGAAGAAGTTTCTTAAACACGGTACAGATAAAAGTGGGCTTATTTTTTATCAAACATGGTGGGTACATTGCACGACTTTGCAGACAGAAATGATTAGTCCATTCATAGAATGTATACTTATTGTTTACTTGCTGTATGCCAGACATCATATTTCTTTCACTGATCTGTGTTTTGGATCCAAGTTCACATAACAAGAAGAAATCAGGATGAGGTTGTGGGTTTCATGTAAAAAAAGAATAAACAGAAACCTCAATTAAATAGAGTCGAGAGGCCCGAAGGGGGAGCTCTTACACACTGTGACAACAGCAGAGCCCAACAGGAAGAAGAAAGACTCCTCATTTCCTGACAAGGACTCAGCCAATAAGAAGCCATAGGCTTTTTGTTTCCTATAGCCCCAGCTTCCTTTTCCTCTCTATAAAAGTTTTCCTTCCCTTGCCCTTTGGGGGCTTATATGTGGCTTGGTTTTAGATCCTGAATTGCAATTTTCTGCTGATCCCAAATAAACCCATCTTTGCTGGAGAAATAGCTGGCTATTTGTTTCGGGCCAACAATAGTACATTAATCCATTTGGTATGTTGATAATAAAGCTCAAAAGGACAATTAAGGTAAATTTAGTCCTAGCAAACTTCCAAAAAATGTGAACTTGGTTATAAGAGGCACAAGATGTGAATGTGAGATGAGGTCAGAGGGACAGGGAAGTCCCGGTGATTGAGCACATGGACTATGGAGCCAGGTGGGCTGAGTTTGTTCTTGCCACACCGTTTGCTACCTGGGTGACTGCAGTGTAAGTCCTGATGGTTGTTTTTTGTTTTCTTTTGTTTTTGTTTCTTCCTTTGTAATGCAAGTGCTTGACTTAAGCTTTGATTGTAGAAACATCAATTTCAAAGAGGCATCTTCTTCAGAGAAAGATGGCTATCTCAAATAAACATGTCACTAAGACACCTAACAAGACACTCGCACACGTTTGCTTCCCTTTCCCACCATTTTGGACTTTTCTGGATTAGGAGTTTTAGATCACAGGAGAAATATTTATAAGAATCATCATCTTATTTTCAATAAAGTCAAACTTGAGACTGCTACATGGTTATTTGGAGCTTCTCATTGAACCAAGGGGCAAATAATAGGATTACTATACAGGCTGCATTGATTTATCATTATCAAATAAAAATAAAATGTTGCCAATAAAGTCAGGGGGAACCAAGAAACCCAGGGCATTCTCTGGGGTACCTCATAGTACTTCCATATACAGTAGTAAACATTAAAGCAAGATTATAGAAATCCAGTAACAGCAGGGCCAGTAAGTAATCAGAACCTTCAGGAACAAATGTTTAGGTCAAACATATGGGTAACAACCACCAACCAGATGAGGTATTGGCTGAGGCAAAGAGAATATGGCATAGGTCATAGATTAAGGAGGTTACAAATATCAACTATGTGAGAAGTGTTACAATTACCACTGTAGATAATAGTATATCTAAATGGGCTTATAATTAGTCACATATTTGACTCAGTGGGGAAATGAATGAGTGGATATTCACATTTATGAAAGTTAACTGCTAGGGGAGGGTACAGCTCAAGTGGTAGAGCACATGCTTAGCATGAACAAGGTCCTAGGTTCAATCCCCACTTCCTTTTCTAAGAATAAATAAATAAATTAACCCAATTACCTCCCCCCACCAAAGAAAAATAAATAAAATAAAATAAAATAAAGTAAAGTAAAGTAAAATAAAATAAAAAACTTGAAAAAAAGAACATAACTTACTCATCTAAACATTAAAAAAAAAAAGTTAACTGCTTTTTGTTGTGTGGAAACGCGATATTGTTAGGGTTATTCTTTGGAAGTTGAAATAGGGGAAGATTAGTGGGTATGAAAATGCATTGCTAGGAGTGGACTGTGCCAAATGATGTCTGTATTCTTTCAGCTTCGTATTTACCCTTCTTTACTTTTCCCTTGCCTACCAAGGTGGAAGACTGTAAATTAAGTCTTTCCAAATTCCCTTGCCAGCTGACTTCCTGTCAAATTCAGCCAATGGGAGATGTTGGAGTGAGATTGGGGGTTAAAAGAAACGGAGGGAGGGAAGAGGTACTTTCTTTTAGTTTCTGGCAGTGCTTTCTAAAGTGGCAATGGTACCACTGTCAGAAAACGTGGAGACGCTCTAGCAATGGTTATTGGCAGGCTGTGTGCCTTGGTTCCAGATATAAGGTAACTCACATCCAACCACACCAGTTTCAGTGGGACAAAGATCATGGGCTCAGGGTGGCAGCAGACCCTTGTTTCCTCAGCCCTATGGGAGGTAGCAGCCACCTTCAGTTACAAATTTAGGAATACACTTGTCTTCCTCTTTTACCCCTCCAGATCTTCCATCTCCTTTTACCCAAATCTTTGCAATAAATTCAGTTTCTAAAAATACCTGGAATTTTCCTTATTAGGTGTGGACTGACCTAGCCTCACACAGCCTCACATGGCTTTCAGTGTTCCACCATTCCCTCACTGTGCTGTTTGGAGTACTTAAGACGATCTCAGAACAAGGTCAAAGTGATAGAGTAGGGAGAGGTGGCACGGATTTAGTCCCACCAACTCATTTTTTGGTTCCTTTCTACTCAGTTCTAGGCCTCTGTCCCTCACTTCTGATTATTTCTGCAGCCTGCTAAGCAGAACTGGGAACCATCTACTTGAAAGGTGAATCATTAACTTAAAGTACTCATAATCAGCACTATGGTGTTTCTGAAGTCATCTTTTACATTTTCTCTGTACCTCTGGTTTAGGAGATGGCATTATTGCATTCTACTTTTCTAGAAGTTTTCCCACATTGGCTTTTCAGAGAGAGGGTTGCCAAATAATACACAGAATACCTTGTTAAATTTGAATTTCAGATAAATATTGCCTGGGACAGACTTTGGAAAAATTGGAAAAATTAAAATAAAATATTATTTTATATGGAATTCAAATTTAATTGGATGTCTTTGAGATATATATACATATGTATACATAAGTGAGTTTGTGTTTATGTATACAAATATATATATATCTGTATCTCTATATGATTTTCTTCTGTTTTGCTGAATCTGACAACTCTAGTCTGAGAAGTTCAGCAAAGACTTCCGCTAAGAACCTCTTGTGCTATAACAGTAGTATACGAGGCTTTATACTATACAGGTCTAAGAACAGTTTGAATGTGTATAATCTTCCAAAGGTGAAAGATATTAAAGATAATAGACTTATCAAATCCTACGTTCCTTTTCTAGGTTCTTTCAGTCAAATCGAAGGGGATGGCATCTAACACTCTACGCCGACGGTCCTCAAAGAGTTGCCCTGACTAGCAGCATCAGCATCACTCGGGAACTTGTTAGACATAAAGATATTTAAGTCCTACTCAGACCTCCTGACTCAGAAATGTGTTTTGACAAATGCTCCTGGAAATTCTAATGCAAGCTGGAGTTTGAGAACCACTGCCCTACTATAGTCAAATCTGGGGCAGCTGTAAGATTACTTCCTATTTCTCTACTCATGTTGGAAGTTTTCATTTATGAGTATAGTATTTCCTACTCTATCTGTGGCTAGTCCCAGCATATGTTTTATTACAGCTCCTTTGGCAGGCACTATGAATTTATTTCCCAATTCATTTTTGAGTGTAGGTTTAACTTCTCATCCCCGACCTTGGAATCTCACTAAAACTTACTTTCTCTAGAATAATGTTGTATTCTGAAGTATCCTTCCTTACAACCTACAATTTCTTCAGCTCTACATTTCCTTCGGAGATGGATCAAAAAGGACTAGGCTGATGGTGCGTGAAAAGAGCCTCATGTGTTAATCTTGGTACCGTAAATTTACATCTGAAAGCACTGAAATTCATTAGCCGAAGAGTCTCTATAATGATAAAATTTAAGACACTGTAGAAGGTTTTTAAGTTGAATAAATTATTTTGGTTAAGAAAGATTTAACAGTGGCCTGCAAATCACATTGAAACAAGTAACAGTTTATTATGTCTATGCGTAAATTGTGCTTTTGGTCTGTTGCCTTAGGGAAATCTGAGACATCAAATTCTTCCGCCAAATCCATTTGGGTTGATACGGAGATTCTGATAGACACTGTTTGAATTCACCGAGAAGTAATCTCATTTTCCCATAGGTAAACAATTCTTGAAATAAAGTCATTATAAATTATAGTGAGGCTATTTACCATCAACACACACCCCCTTAATTAGGTGTTGACTGGATAGATTGCAAGACAGCATTGGGTCAGGTCAACATTAGAAAAAGAGTGATGAAGGGTTGCTTGGCAAGAGGCCAGTTCTGATAAATAAAATGAAAGTGATTTCCCTCTTCCTGCAGAGACAGGATTCAGGCTTGCAGGACAGATGCTTTCCCTGAGAGTCAGGAGTCTTGGGCAAAGCATGGGCTGAAGGATTGGCCTCAAAATGTGTGGATAACTGATCAATCTTATTACTAAAATATAATATTTTCATTAAAAGAATGAGATAGCGTTTTTCATCTATCTTTTTGGCAATTTTTTAAATAAATGAAGGGTTTTTGGACTATCAAGCGTGTAAAGACGTCTAAATTCTCAGATTCTTCTTAAAGGAATGTTAGTTACCACAATTTTATAAAGCTTAATTTGATTATATACATCAAAGGCCTTTCAAATATTCCCTTTGACTCAGTAATTCAATCTACTGTAATTTGTCTTAAATAAATAACCAGAGGGTTATGTACAAGGAGTTTTTTAGACTTTTTAAAATAGAGAAAATTTAGAAATAGCTATCTTGAATGTCTAACAGCAAGACAATGGCTAAATAAATTATGATGCTTATAAGACAAACTTATTATATGGCTGTTCCTATGATACAGTGTGATAAAATTCTTACGATGTAATGTGAGATGGAAAGGGAGGATAGCATATTGTATATATAAATGTCTCAGTTTTGTGTATATATGCATAAGTATATTTATAATAAAATGGAGGAGAATAAAACATAGAAAAATGCTGATAATCACTTTCTCTAAATGCTAGACTTAGTATCATGTTCCTAAATATATGTTTCCTCTGTGTTTTCTAATATTTATACATCAATAATTAATTATATTTAAAATCCAAAATATACCATATACCATTTTACTTAAAAATCTATTAAAAATTTATTGAAATTTTCCCCAGGAACCTCTTGGTTAAGCCTAATAATTTATTTATTCATTATGTTATAAAACTAACATATGTTGAGTGCCTATAATGTGCTAAGCACAATAACACACATGTACTCATGCACATTCCCCACAAATTATCTCAGGGAGTGATAAATATTTGGTATGAAAAATAAAGGGGTAGAGAGTGATAGAGTGGGGATTCTATGTTTTTGGGTGGTGAAGGAAGACCTTTAATAGGAGACTTGTAGGGAAAGAGGAAGCCAGCTGTGTAGCTTTCTGGGGTAGAAACATTCTAAGCAGAGAGAAGGGCAAGTACAAAGGGCCTGGGGTTGAGAGTGGGCTTGGTGTGTTCAAGGTGGACAGTAGGTCGACATGACTAGAAAAAAACTGAACAAGGTAAAAGTTAGGTAACAGGCGAAAATGAAACTGAAGTCAGACTATATAGGAGCATGTAGGCCATGAAGAAATTGGATTCTCCTTTGAGTGAGAATGGGACACCACTAGAGAATTCTGAATAGAGGAATGACATTATCTGACTAGTTTCCAAAGGATTAACTAACTACATTATGAACAAAGAAGCAGTAGAAGGGGCCAAGATGGAAGAAAGGAGGCTTTCAATATAATTCATGTGAAGGATAAAGATGATTCTAACTAGGTTAGCAATGGAGCAAGTGAGACATGCTCAGATTCTGGGTGTAGCTGAAAATACAGCCAACTGGGTTTTTTGATGGCCTGGGTGTAAGTAACAAAAGAGAGCAGTCAGGATCATGCCAAGATTTTGGTTTGACCAACTTGAAGAATCAAGTTGCCTCTACTGAGATAGAGAATACTGCGGGAGGAACAGATTGGTAGATGGGGAGGGACGGACAGAGAATCAAGAAGCTTGTTTCGGATGAGTTTAGTTTAACGTACCTATTAGACATGCCAGTAGGGATACCCAGTAGAAGACAGCTGGATACAAGCATCAGAGGTATATGGAAGAGGATGTGACTGGTGATACATGTTTGACCACTGAGGTTTTTACAAAGTATTTAAAGGGATAAGACTAATAATCTCATACTAAGGTGTTATTAATCTCATAAAGTAAACTAAAGTGTTGATCAAAGATGTAGGACTTGTCTGAAGACTGAGCCTTAAGGCTTAAGGCTGTTTCTTCTGCTGTGCCTGCAATCTCCACTCCTACCTCCCTTAACCCTCAGGGCCATGATCCCAATAAGGAATGCCAGGATTGCTATCATTCCTTTAAATCAGCATTCCAAGTCCTGCCACCTTTACCTACCATTTGAGTGCTTGCTCTTTTCTTGAACTTACTAAGTAATGTAAACTCATTAGCTTATTTATGGTTAACCATAATCCTATGAAGTTGGCAGTATGATTTCCATTGAAGAATTGAGGAACTGATGACTTAGAAAAATTCAAGTCCACTGGTATTTAAGTAGCATGGGTACCATTGCAAATACCATTGCCCTTCCCATGCAATGTGGCACCTAAAAGTTGTGTGGGCTTACTTTTTTAATGCTTTTCTCCCTCTTCTAGAAATTACATATGCTTTCACTCCCCCTGTTCGGAAATGTTGGTGGCAAGAAAGTCAAGCTACATAATTGGCTTTAAATGGTACAAATTTTGTGACAATGGATACATTGAAGTGTTCTGTCCTTTCTCTGACCTATGTTATGCTCTCCCCCAAATTGATTGGCCCCGGACCTGAAATGGTTGCCTTATGTTAGTTTGATCGTATGAAGCGAGTACTTGGGGTTTTAAAGATTTAAAATCAATGAGCAGTTTGAGACAAAGAGGACTGATCAAATGAGAGGTATGCGACCTCAATTTCTTCAATCTATCTGAAGTTGACTTCGTTTTCCTTTAGGAAGATAAGAAGTATTAAAGCTGAAGTGGAAAGGTGTACTTTTGCTGTACCCAGATGATGTGTTTGAGCTGCTTGACCTGTCTTGGGGAACAGAAAGGCCAACTGAATGGCATGATGACTTCTAAGGAAGAGGAACATTCAAGTAGATAAGATACAATGGGATAACCTCTGTTAACAGTGTGCTATGTGTTTATTTTACATGCAGTTAACAAAACAATGGAATAATACTGTTTTTATTTTGCAATTTGCAAGTTTAAACATTATTTTCCCCCTTAAGCTTTATTTTCTGAGCATCTTTTGACTTGTGAGCATCTCTATTAAAAACAAAGTTAAATTTTTTTTACGTAGCATTACATGGTATGAATGTAATTATATCTATTTCTATATGCATATTCCTTTTTGATATGTAGGTTACTTAAAATTTTTTAATTGTGCATAATAATAGGATGTGTATATCATTACGTGTTAGTATTTGCAGTTATCTATGATTATTTCCTTAAAACAATTTCCTACAGATTGAATTTCTGATTCGTTCTTAAAAGTCAATCATTTCTCCATGACCCATGTAATTACCAAGTCACAATTATTAAAAGTGGGGAACTTTCCTTGAAGTTCAAAGGAAGTAATGCAAAAATTGTCATTTATCTGGCTTTCTTGTGTGGGGGTCTGAGGTTAGAATGAGGCATGGTAATAGGTGAATTTCCCAGGCAACAGAAACTTTATTTTCTAAGTTCTGACATGTTGTCAATCATTGTTTAGAGTCATCAGTATAAACATTCAGCTCCTTTCAATTATTCTAAGTGTTCTTTATATTCTGTATGTAGCACATTTTATACACACACATCTGATACCTCAATAAGTTATAGGGTGATGGTCAGTGTGCATGACAAAAGGGGAAGTTATCTCTATGGATGCTTGGGTTTGCAATAATAGTTTATGCAGAAATAATTCCATCAAATGATCACAAAGCTAACTAATGACAAATCTATTTCTAGACCCGCTCTACCCTACTGCTGCATTTTCTCACATCCATTAGAGTTTTAGTCTCATAAACAAATCATCATCTTTTAAAGTTAAATGGCTTTCAGTGACAGGTATAGGTAATTCTGGTGAAGTATGTGAGTGAACAATGTAGATTTTTAAAAAGTAACTGATGAAATAGAAAAGTTATGTGTAAACTGAATTTTATTTTTAACTGTTTCTAAACTCAGTTTTAAGTTATAAAATGTAGCATATTTTAAATATACAAAGATAGTGGCTCTTTAAAAAATTTATTTAAAAAAATCCTTTGTGATCACTAGATGTTTCCTCAGGTCTATTCCAGTACCAACATTTTTTTTTTTTTTTTTGGAATAAAGAAGTGCCAGACATAGAGGATGCTGGCATTTCACAGATAATGCTCTAGTAAGTGACAATTCCGTACATCTTTGTGATGCTGTTCTAGAGAGCCACAAGGGATAACCATTGCATTTTCATTTCAGGTATTTCCAGACTGATGGGATTTAATAAATCATGCAACTTGGAATGTGGACAAGTTAGTAAGGTAATGAACAATTTTTTTTTGGAGGGGGGGGAAGCTTTTAAAGATTGCTTTCCAGGAATAAAAATGAAGAGAAATCAAAAAGGTTGATCAAGAGGTCTGAATTTGATTACTTTCTCTTTCTTAACCATTTTTTGGGTCCAATTCCAGACATTTAATGGATGGCACTAAGTAAGTCATTAAACACTAGAGCCAGAAGGGGCTCTTAAAAACCATTTAGTTTGAGCCTCCCATTTTATAGATTATGACACTGAGGCCCGGGGACTTCCTAGGGGACATTGGCAAGTGGTGACACATGTAGAATTAGAGTCTAGGTCTCCTGTTTGTCAATCCAGAGCCCTTTCCACATGGCAGCTTTCTTGTGGGACACACAGCCAGCTGAGCAATACTGGGTTTTACTTTCACTGAAGGGTCATGTTGGATTGATTTCGCTTGACGATGGTTGAGTAGATAAGCTATATTAATGGTCTCTTCTCTCGAAAGCCAGGCTTTACGCTGTGAAGGAATAGACTGCATCACTTATCCCCTCCTGTCTGCGGTCCCCATTTTCCTTTTATCTGTCTGCAAGACGATTTTTGTTAGAGGCATTTAATTTTCAGGCCCTGTCTGTGATTGGATCTATAAGTCTTTCCTTCCACCCCCTCTTCTTTTTTGTCTGTGCCTACACATTCTCTTTATCTCCGTTGTCATTAGATATTTCATTTGCTGGACGCTTTTCTCATTTGTAACCTATCACTTGATTTTATTATTTTCTTTCAATCTCAGGCTTATTGTGAGTAATGTGTTTCTCTCATACTGTTTCTCCCAGGGAAATAAAGAGGAAATACAAGACAGAGGAAGAAAACATCCTTTCTGTAAAGAGTGAAAAACCAATCTCACTGCGGCGGGCAATGTGTCTTCTTTTTCTTCATCTTTAGTTTTGTAAATCTTTCTTAAGGTAAATGAAGAGTAATCTCCTGAATCCCAGATCAAACCTAAACTCTCAGAGATTTCCCAGCTACTAAAGGGCTCTTTAGTATTCCCTCTGTCCACTTAAAATACCACACAAGAGACTTGTCAAAATAAATCCACAGAAAATTAAGAGGAACGAGGACTAATTAATTTACCACCTCCTGTGCCAGTACTTCATTTAACTTCGAACTATAATGTCAAGCTTATTAAATAACACATTAATTGATGTATTCATAGTAAAGCTATCATTTAAAGAAATCGTATTGGGAGATTGGCTGACTGTCTTGATATTCTGTTGCTCAAGATGGGTGTGGAAATAATTTCTGAGCCACACAAGGCAAGTAGTTCCATTGCTTTCTGACGGCATCTCAAGTTCTGATTCTCAGCCCTCATCATGATCTGAATGGCCTTGACATGAGGGCGAACACTCCATCATCTTGGAATACTTTTAAAATCAAATATATACATACCAATGAGAGTAGAGACTTGCAATCAGTGATATCAGTGATGGTCTGTAATGAAACGTGTTGCAAATAATTGTCTATAAGCTCTAAAGACATAGCAACTTTGCACAAGCTTCACCATGTCAGACACCTGTAGGACGATGTCTTCAAGAAGCAAATGCACACCATCCACTTACAAGCACTTCTGAGAATGGCATAAAATAGATGAAAATCTTCACTTATACTTTATTCTATTCATCTTTTGAGCAGAATAATGTCATCTTATTTATGTCTATCTCTCAAGTCCCTTTTTGTGATGATTCACAAAGTTCCAGATAAATAGAATTTACTCAGCATTTTTAAGTGTTGCCTCACAAAATGTTACCACCTTATCGTCAAACTCAGTGTCAACATAACTAGGTGGTTTCAGAATATGTCTCTCCTTCTTCATCTCATCCACCATTTCCTTCTCCCTTTGTCCATTCTTTACACCCTTGGATTCTCTAGGTGCTTTCATAACAAGTTCATCTCTTAACACTAAAGACGTACTATTCTGGATCTAACTTCTCAATTCATTTACTTAAACCACACAACTTAGAATAATCCTTGAATCGACTCTTTTTCTTGTATCTCATGTCCGATTGGTCAGTAAGTTCCGCAGGTTCTGCCTTCAGGTTCTTACACGGCAATACATGGTGATACAAGCTGTCATTTTTTCTCACGTGGCTGATCGCAGTAGTCTCCTAACTAGCTTCCCTGCTTCCTTACTTACCCTGTATTTTTAGTACAGAGCCCAAAGCAAATCTTTTGGGATGTAAGTCAGATCGCGCCACGGCTGTTCTTGGACTTGCCAGTGACCTTCCACGTCACTCAGGGGAAACGTCCTTGCAACGGTGGATGGGTCCTTACGTGATATGCTTTCCCACTGTTTCTCTAATCTTAGCTCCTTCCACTTTTGCCCTCTCTGCCTTCTCAGCTGTTTCTTGGACACGTCAGACGTGGCCCTGCCTTAGATCCTTCCCACGTGTCATTTTCTCTGCCTGGGATGATCTTATTCCTAATGTTTGGGTGGCTGGCGGGAACATTTTCTTTAGGAGCTGCTCAGTTGTTACAGTATCGACGGCATCTTCATTGAGGTGGCTACCTCCTTAAAGCAGTAGCCTCAGCCTCTGCTACAGCCTCTGTTCCTTCTTACTTTGCTTTATCCCCCCACAGCACGTATTATCCAACTAGATCTATTTATTCATTTGCTGTCTTGCTTCCCTTGTGCCTGCAGGAAGATAAATTCCATGAGAGCAAGGATTTGTGTTTAGCACATAGAGAGAACATAATAAATATTTATTGAAAGAATAAATGAACAAATAAAAGGAAAGATGTTAGTCAAGTGTTTAAAAACAGTCTTTAGTGTAAATCTATGTAGGATCGAGTGGCTGTGTAATCATGGGAAAAGAACTCCTCTGTAAGAGGGCACAATGATATCGATTTCCTAGGCCAGTTGTACGAATTAAATGGTTTATAAGGTAAAGAGTTGATCGAAGTGTCTACCAGTAGCAAATGCTCACATAGAGTGATGCTACTGCTGCCTCCCTTGCTGTTCTTTGAATTTGCATTTTCTTTTGAGAATATTGGAGCAAGCACTGATCCCTCCTCGCAGGGGGAGATGAGGACACGGCCACCTGCCTCTTTCCCTTCTCCAAAGACTTCTTAATGGTGGCACTAGCTGTCATCTGGACTTAGAAGGTAGTATTTTGTTGTTGCAGAACTGTTGTCAGATATTTTATCCCTGTGATGCACATCTCATTTTACTAAACCATTGATTAAAATCAATGAAGATACAGCCTCTGACCTTGGTGACTTTTCGCCACTGAAATCAAATCAAAGCAGGGACTCCAGAAAACTAAAAGAAAATAAGTCTTTAAAATCCATTTGAAGTCGATATCTTCGAGGAGACACTAGAGTTTCTGGAATGAAGATGTTTATTATTGCTGCCAGAAGAGTGACTGCGTCATTTATCTTGCATCTTTTTTTTTCCCAAAGGAAAAACACAGCGTGATCTTCAGTTCATATATCCCTGCAATTACAGAGTTAAAGTTCTAGGAGCTAAAATTTAAAACTTTCCACTCTCTCTCCACCTTTGTTATCACGTTTTGTTTGTAGAGGGCAGTGGAAGTGGGGCTTGGTTATTAGGAATAATGCTAACATCTAAAGAAAGGAGAAATAGAAGAAAAGGCAGAAACATACTTTTGACCTAATAACCAAATCTTTGAATTGACTTAGGTTTGCCAAATCTATTTTCCAGCTCAAGTACACTTTATAATGAACTGGTGGACTCCCTTGTCAAAATAGGTCAGTACGATTGTTTGGGAAGGGTCTTGGCACACAGTATCGACAGACACAGCTACCCCAGGAAGAACCAGAGCTCGCTAAGTAAGTGTTAGCTCTGAGTTAGGCACTGTTCCAGATTTTGATACATGTTACATCAAAAGCGCCTCACAGCAATGCCATGAGTTAGATGTTATGCTATTTGTCATATTCTGTTGGTGCAGAAAAAGGAGGGGGGAAGGCAGGATGGTGTAACTAACAAGGGGCAGAGTCTGGATTTCATAGTGAATCTGCCTGGATAATAAGGTCTAGGATTTTGCTCCAATGCCTCGCAAAAGGAAACTGAATCACTTGGAAACACGCCTGATAGTAGATGGATTTACAAGTTATTGATGGCATGGAAAGGGTCAGTGGATCAGGACTGGTGATCTTCCCAGCCACATGCAAAGGAATGTTTGATCCCACCTGTCTGTCAAATTTGGTTTTGACTTTGGGTTAGTGGCTACCTCATCAAGACACATTCTGGTGTGAACAGATATGTCTTTCAATATCAATGTCCTTTTTATTTTTCCGTGATAAATATGATCTCAACATCTTAGTGGCTTATGACAATAAACATTTATTTTACTCTGGATGGGCATGTGATCTGGTTGATGGAGGCAGGACTTGGTGGATCCTAGCTGGACTCTAGGCTTCTGGTTGAGCTCTGGTGTCTGTCTTCATCATCCAAAAGGGATTCCTCTCATGGTGGATTTCAGGAGTGCAAGAGACAGAGCAGTTTCATGTAATGCTTATACACCTTCCATTCAGAATTGGTCCCCTGTCACTTCCATCCACATTCCACTGGCCAACCAAATTTCCATCAGTGGCATGGAAATATAGTCTGCACCATAGCGGAGGCCCTGCAAAGCTCCATGTCAAAGGCCTGGGCGTATAGTTCTAACACAGGGAGGGAATAAAGAAGCGAGAATAACATGGAAACAGTTTCTGCAAACTAGCATTGACTCCAAAGCCCTCACTCTTATGGCCTGGCTTTATCACTAAAATGTAGGTGACAGCATTTATCTCATGGATATAAAGTGAGGTACTGTATGTACAATCTGCAGGGAATACCATCGGGCATTGTACTCCATCAGCGGTAGCTTTTTTATTGTTTTTCATGTGGCACTTTTATTATCTTTACCTTATTAGTTCTTTCATGCCACTTTGATTCATGTGAATCAATAGATTCTTGTTCACTTGTTTTACTCTTAATAAAAATTATTAAAATAAATAGTTGTCAAATTGCTACTCTGGGTTGGCCTTGCCCAGTACTAACTAAATCTGTCTGGTTTTCATCTGCTTGCTTGCTGAATTTTTGAGCATCTGCATATTCAGATTCGTGGTGGCAGGTGATTTCTTCTCTAACTTGCTGCGGTTAGTTTAATTTCTTACCATGGCTTTGCCTGACTGTGAGTAGCTTTTCGTGGCATTTAATTCATTTTGATCACAATGAAACCTGTGAAGTTAACTTATTCAGACCTTTCTGGTTTTCTTCGTCAAGTTTGCTGTTTCCCTACGATTCAAACCACTTGCTGTGGCAGACCAAAGAAAACCCAATGCAAACTGGCTTAAACAAAAGGTGAGCTTACCTGGAAATTCCAGGGGTAAGGACAGGCGTCAGGGACAGTTTATGGAAGAATTAAGTTTCTCTTTCTTACCCTTCCTGATATTCATCTTGTCGACCCGATTCTATTCTCATTTGGAAAAAATTTCCCCCTTTTGGAAGCCAGATGGCCTCAGCAGCTCTATACTACATACTAGCAGTGAAGTTGCTCTTCCCCGGAAGTTTCTGCTCCAGTTTCACTGCATATGACCGGGTCTATTGGGAAACAAGTCCATCTCTGAACCAATAACCATAGGTTGGAAAAGGATTCCGATTGGCTTAAGTCTAAGTTACATGCTCCACTCCAGGAACTGAGGACTGACTTAGTCTTATCTGAGTTCCTGGGCTAAAAGTTGGGGAAGTGTGGTCCTCACAAATCAAGACTGGGAGACAGAAACAGCCATCAGTGTTGGGAGACAAAAACAACAGCGACAAAAACAAAAACAAAAACAAAAAGTTTACTATGTACTCTGTTTTTATTTTCTTTTATCACTTTCAAGGCATTCAGTCTAAACAATGCTCAGTCTAAAAATTCAGCCATTGCCGAGTAAATCTATCTGTATAGACAGAGATTCTGTGCTTTACAGCTGTCTCTCTCCTCTCCACCTGTGTCAATGCCCAACAATAAATCTCATTGGATGACTGAGATTATCTACATTTACTCCACTGCACAGAAAACTGAGATTTTTGTCTTTGTAGGTTCATGGACTCTAGTGCTAAATGAACAATCTTTAATTTCTGCCAAGATTTAAAATCTGGCCAACAAGTTTTTGACTGATTGTGCTCACAATGTGGACAAGGTTGCAGAACATTGTCACTACTCTGTGTCTGTTTCTCACATAGTTCATTGACCTGTAGCTTTCACTAGTTGATGAGAAATAGCATCTTCCTCATCCCTCTGGTCCTTGTCACGCCAATGAACTCTCTCTCTCTCTCTGTATATATATACATATAGATGCATATATATATATATATATACACACACACACACATATATACATACATCTATATATATATATATACACATACATCTATATATATATACACATGATCAACTTCTCGGTATCGCTGCTTATGATGATACTGATGTTAAAACCCACGTGTGCCATATTACATGTGATTGAGCACCTTCTCATCTATTCTTTTATTTAAACCTTATCAAAATTCTGAAAGATAAGTAGTATCAGTTAGGACATGAGGCCATGTAAAAAGCCACACAAGGACTAAGAGGTTTAGCTTATCTGACCTCAGGTTCAACATTTTTCCCACTAGCATTACTCTATAGCTTCAAAAACCTCATCCCAGCCAGGAGCCTTAAGGAGAAGACATAGAGGTTTATAGACATTTGGCAAAATCGTGATTAGTGGGATAGGAAACATCCTCCCCCCAAATACTCAACAAAACAAGTTTTGTCTTTGAAGTGGTTTTTTGATACTGTTCTGTCTTCAGAGGACAGAGAATTAAAAAAACAACCTGTTTCAAATAAGGCAGGACAGAGGTACTTATATTTTAGAAGTCTGAAAGGGTTATGTGAGGGTTCTAAATCAATTATTTCACATTCTCCACTTTTTATATTCACCATTACTGTGCTGTTAGAACAGATTGTACCTTAGGAGTTTTACTATATATTAAAAATCATAGGTGCTATAATTAATACATAATTTATCTGGAAAATTTACAATGCTAGAAAATATATTATTACAATCATATAATATCTAGTCTTACTTGACTAGACCAGAACCAGTAAATTATGTTCAATATCATTTCTTTTTCTGTGAATGGAGAAGTTTCATTTGCTTATTAATCTGTAGAATTGAGATACTTAAGTGCTATGGTACAGATAAAACCATAGAATCTTCTTTATTCCAAGGATTATTTATTCTTTCTGGTAAGTTGCTGTGAATAACTACAAATTCCTGACTTCACCGTAGCACCATTCATTGGGAAATGACTTTGCAAATCCCTACATTATGCCAAACATAATGAAATTGTTCTTAGTATTTTTGTAGAAACAAATGCACAGAAGCATTTCCCCAAGGCATTGCTGCTGCTTTGCTAAGCAAGTGCAGATAATCAGCGGTTCAGAACCTTAAATATGAATATATGGTGACAAATGTGAGGGATGGAGACACTGTGTTTTCTTAGTCTCACTGAATAGAAGAGGACAAAGACAAAATAGAGAATAAAATTTGTTTTGGGTTATTTCTTGTGAAAAACACATTGCAAGAGATAAATGTAAGTCTAAATACACATAAGCATGATCTAAGCAAAGGCGCCAGCAGCAGGCCAGGGACTGTAGAAAAGCTCTCACCCGCTTTTGCTGTCCTGAGGAAGAGTCACACGGTTGGGACACTAACTTACAGAAGAAGATGCAGGGCTCTCGTCAGTGGTAAGATGTCCAGTGAGTATGTTACATGTAATGTTTATGTCTTCTGTGACCCAGGTAGCCTGTAACCCAAGATGTATCCTGCGCCAGTTTGATATCTGTGTTTCCTGGTAACTAGGGGCCAATTATAAGGATTCCTTTATCCTAGAAAAATGTAAGACCCGAGGAAAAGGGCCTTTCCTTTCTGAACATATTCATATGGGGCAATAAAGTTAAAATTCTTTTGAATGTAGCCATAAAAAAAAAAAAAACTACATTGGTAAGGAATGACAATGGAGCATCATGGGGCCTAGTGAAGTGACCTTCCAGAAAAAGGAACTAGCTTTGCTGGGTGATTACTTCCTTCATGCTATGTTTTCTTTTGGGGACCAGGTTGATTTTATGAAAATCCAAAGTTTTAGGGCTGCATCTGTTTCATTTATTTTTCTTGTTTGTTTGTTCATTCATTTTAATTATTTATGGATCTGCACTGCTCTATCATCTTTTGAAAGCCTTCATTCTTCCCCTAATTTTATACTCAATAATTTGAGGCTATCATGACTTCTCATTAATATATTGAATTTAGATTTGAAACTCAGGAAACTTAATTCTATACTTCAAATATTCACTATATTGTACTTACAACAAAAAGTGTAGATGAGTCAGCAAACATCTATTTCTCTGTCTCTAAAGAGAGACTTTCTCTGTCTTGTTTTTTATTACTTCTCTCTTTCTTCTCTCCTTTCCTTCTTGTCAGAGATGGAGTCTTTTCTTATAAAAGAAAAATATGCCAAAAAAATTCTCTAGAGGAGAACTTGCGTGAGAAGTGCTTTTTTGGGGGGTTGGTTTGAGTATAAGTATCTTGTGTAATTAAAATTATTTTTCAATTTCATTTATTTATTTTTGTTGTTGCAGGGGGAGGTAATTAGGTTTATTTAATGTTGTTTTTTTTTTCCTAATGGAGGTACAGGGGATTGAACCAAGGACCTCATGCATGCTAAGCATGCTTCTGTAATTTTTTTTTTATTACTGTCTTTTGGGAGCTATCAAGTTGATTTTGAAAGTTTGACAGAACTTTGTAATTTCCTGACATAAATTGGTAGATGGATTGGCTACCCATAACCATTAAAAAAGGGAAACTAATGGGAATTGCGATTGTCAGTTGGGTGGAGGGGTGGAGGGAATCACAGACATAAGCTAAGTAAGGTGTGTTGTCAACATGAATAAAATGTGGGTAAGTCTATATATGCATATACAATAGAATAATATTCAACCTTAAAAAGGAAGGTACTCTTGTCATTTGCAACAAACTGAATGAAACTTGAGGGAATTATGCCAAGTGAAATGAGTCAGACAGAGAAAGATAAATCCTGTATGACCTCACTAACATGTGGAATCTAAAAACCAAATTAAAATAAAAACATAAACTCGTTGAAAAAAAGATCAGATTTGTGGTTACTGGAGGTAGAGAGTAGGGGGTGGGAGAGTTGGATGAAAGTAATCAAAAGGTACAAACTTTCAGGTATAAGCTACGTTAAGTAACAGGGATGGAATGTACAACATGATGACTATAGTTAACGCTGACTAGTGTGGAATATTTGGAAGTTGCTAAGTGAGTAAATTCTCAAAGTTCTGATTGCAAGGAAAAAAAAATTGTAACTAAATGAGAAGATGAATATTAACTCAACTTATGTGGTGATCGTTTCTCAGTGTATGTATATGAAGCCGTTATGCTGTATATCTTAAACTTATTCAGAGCTGTATGTCAATTATACCTCAATAAAAGTGAAAAATTATCTCAATAAATATGAAAAAAGTGGGTGAGTGACAGCCAGGTAGATGAAGAGGTCCTGTATCAGGACAGAGAGAGCCACGAATGACATGCAGACATACCTTCTCTTTCCACCCTACAGAGTGGCACTTCTCACAGCCGATCTGTCCTCCATTTACCACTCTGCTGGTCTGTGGTCCAGCCGCAGTCCCCCAGGGTGTGCTCAGGGAGCCAGTCAGGGCTTCCTGTGTGTGCCCACTCTTGAATGGTTATCCTTACCTGGGGCCAGAGAAACGTAGGGTTAGCATTCTATTGTGGCATCAGAACCCCAGGAGAGTGCCAGTAACCTCCCTCTTTGCCTTAAATCAACTTCAGGTCTCTGGCAAATGCCTGCTTTCAGAACCTCCTCACACAAGACGACCAATGCTTAAGTGCTGTGTCTAAAATCCAAACCAAACAAGTCAATTCTCCATTAGACCTTCAGTGGCTCCCACTTACCTACGGGATCAACGTCAGACTCCCATCATGGACTACAAGGGCCTTTTCATTACCTGCATTTCCGGTCTCACCTACTGTTGCTGTCAAGCCACCTACGTACCTTCAAGTCATACCCACTGGTTTTGTCTAGAGGTGCTCTTCTCTCTGATGCTCTCCTGAGCCTTTTTTCTCAGCTCAGGAATAATTTCTGTGCTACTCTCTTGCCCCTAGTGTCTGCTGGTGAGCAATGAGCAGAAATTCATTCTCTGTGATTTAACTCATCCATCCCCTCTTTGCAGAAGTTTGTCTGACTCACATGTTTTTATGTTGATATTCTTTTTCTTTCCTCCATACGTCCAGTGCTTTTTCATGTCCTACCCACTTGTCTACATGGGACAGAATTTGGTGGGACTCAAAGCAAGGACTGTGTCTGTCTTGTTTGCCAACCTATTGCTGGTGTTTTGCATGGAGCCTGGTATATGACAAGCTTTTAATAAATTTAGACTGAATCAATAAATATTGAATGAATATTAAATGCTAATAAGAGGTGCTATTTGAATTAATGTAAAGTGATGCTTTGAGTTAATTTAAGTAAAGAAAAAGAAATAACAATAAGTGGTATTTTGTCTCAAATATCATGAATCCAAGAATCCCTACAGTCTAATAAACTTTGAGGAACACCGGTCTCGGCGGGGGAGTGGAGGCCTGAGTTTGTGAGGCCTGAGCACTGTTTTGAGCTGAAGGACGAATGCTTATGAAGATAATGAAGGTAAGCCAGGAATCTACTTCCCTGCCTACTTGGTTTTGATGTCTTTGAGAGCAGTGGCTACATCTGATCTGGTTCTTTGGACCTCAGAGCCTACCACAGCACCTGGTACATAGTTGGTGTTTCTTAAATATTTGTTGAACAAGAAAAATTAGGAGCATACATATTCCAATATTAGAAATGAAAAGCAAACTTTCTTTTTTTTTAAAACTGAACATAGTCAGTTACAATGTGTCAATTTCTGGTGTACAGCATAATGCTTCAGTCATACATACACATACATGTATTTGTTTTCATATTCTTTTTCATTATAGGTTACTACAAGATATTGAATAAGAAGACACTAATGAACTTATCTATAAAACAGAAACAGATTCACAGACACAGAAAACAAATGTATGGTTACCAGAGGGGAAGGGGGAGTGGAGGGAAAAACTGGGAGTTTGAGATTTGCAGATACTAACTACTATATATAAAACAGATACACAATAAGTTCCTACTGTATAGCACAGGGAACTATCTAATAGCTTGTAATAGCCTATAATGTAAAATAACATGAAAAAGAACATATATAATATGTATAACTGAAACGCTATGCTGTACACCAGATATTAACACAACATTGTAAACCAACCAATAAATTTTTTAAAATAAAAATAGAAAGTAAAATAAAATAATCACTCTCCTGCCACATCGTGGCTGGGCAAACAGGCTTGCTTAGCTTTAGAAGCAACATTCCCAAACACACTGACTCATTGTTCATTTTCAAACAGGAAAGTTTTCCTAGGATGACTCATCACTTCTCAGCGAGAGAGGTTCTCGACAGAGTTTGGTAGCAGGATGGGTGTGAGCCCCAGGGCCCTGAGAGCCTGGTTGGTCTTTGTGCCTCTGATGGCCATCTTAAAACTATCCAGTTCTTCCAGTTGAGTAAACATTCCCTAAGTGTTGAGGTTACTAATGTGAATAAGACACGGTCTGTACCTGTGAATCGCACACAGAGGGTCAGACAGGCAAACGTGAAGTTCTGACATAATATGGAGAGCGTTAGGTAATATGGTGAGTGTTACATAATATGGTGAGTGACTTGGGTGAGTAGAAGCTGGTGTAGAAACACAGTCCAGAGTCATTTTGTCTAACCCCATGATTCTCAAATTTTAGTGTGTACCAGAATCATTCAGAGAGCTGACTAAAGGCTACTGGACTCACAGAGTGACTGGTCAAGCGGGGCTGGGGCTGGGCCCAAGATCTTGCATTTCTGATGCCCTCCCAGGTAATCCCGCTGCTGCTGGTGCAGGGGCCCCACTTGGGGGACCAGTGGCCTATCCTTAGGCACACTGAGTAAGCTTTCTGGAAGAGAGGTGATGCCAAGCAAGCTGAAAAGGATACATAAAACATCAAGGGAGGAATTTTAAGAAAGGAAAGAGCAGCTACAAAGACACAGAGGAACGCCTGGGGCACACATGTTTCTGGAGGATACAAAGAACAGGAGATGACACAGGGGCCTTTGGACATAAGATGAATTAAATAAATGAACGCGCTGAGGGACTTTTTTCTCCTGCATCCAGTGCGGGGATGGTTACTGTAACATTTCAAATCTGTACAGCCTGAAAAGAATCACTCAACGGCCAAAAATTATGGGTGATTCTTCCCTCCTGGGCCACATTCAGATGCAGGTCTTATTTAATGTATCTCTGAAAGATGAGGGTTTGCAAGAATATTTTAAGCAGGCTGGAAAAATGTGGATGTACAATGATTACAGGCTACATGAAAATGATGTAGAAATTCAAAAATATTCTATACAGTACCTCTCCAAAACAGAGGTTTAAAAATGTTTAATAGAATTCAAAAAGTCTGCCTGTTGAATGTCAAAGTAAGCCTCATGTTTACTTTTGTTTGTCATTTCTAGTTATACCATCAAATAGAAGAGGTAAAATCCAGTCTAGAAAATTCTTTTAATTTGGGGGGACTTACATTATGGAAAACAGTATGGAGATTCCTCAAAATACTAAAAATAGACTTATCATATGATTCAGCAACACCACTCCTGGGCATATATCCAGAGGGAACCTTAATTCAAAAAGATACATGCACCCCAATGTTTATAGCAGCAGTATGTACAATAGCTGAGACATGGAAACAACCTAAATGTTCATTGACAGATGTCTGGATAAAGAAGTTGTGGTATATTTATACAATGTAATACTACTCGGCCTTCAAAAGAATAAAATAATGCCATTGGTAGTAACATAGATGGACCTGGAGATTGTCATTCTAAATGAAATAAGCCAGAAAGAGAAAGAAAAATACCATACGATATCACTCATATGTGGAATCTGAAAAAAAGACAAATGAACTTATTTACAAAACAGAAACAGACTCACAGACATAGAAAACAAACTTATGGTTACCAGAGGAGAAAGGGAGTGGGAAGAGATAAATTGGGAGTTTGAGATTTGCAGATACTAACTACTGTATATAAAATAGACAAACAAGTTTCTACTGTACAGCACAGTGAACTATATTCAATATCTTGCAGTAACCTGTAATGAAAAAGAATATGAAAACGAATAAATGCATGTATAGGTATGACTGAACTATTATGCTGTACACAAGGAATTAACACACAACATTGTAAGCTGATGATACTGCAACAAAAAAAAAGTTGGGGGGGCTTAAATTTGTTTAGTTAATTAGCATTTATAAATAAAATTGGAGCTTCCATTTATAGGAAGAGAGAAAAATCCTGGTGATATCAGTGGAGTCATAGTTTTTGTTCCATACACTTAGAGCTTTTATTTGCACCAGTATTTTAACAAAATATATCACACAAACAGCATATACAGAGAACAGGCATAATTTAAAGAATATTAATAATACCAACCCCATTATCCCCTGTAGCGCATTGCCAGCATCTTTGAGGCATCTGATATATCTCTCCCCAATCACATCCCCCTTCATCCCTCCCAAAGGAAACCACCAGCTTTACTTTGAACAATTTCCTTCATTTTTATTATAGCTTTGCCACATGTATATTTATAAACTATATGTATCTTCTAGTTCTGCCTTTTGAAAGGCAAACAAATGGAACTGACTCTGGGTGTTCTTAGGTCCTTTGCACTTTTTTGCTGAACGTAACGCTGTTGAGAGTTGGCTGGGTAGGCATACAGCCAAAGGTCACTCAGTTTCATGGCTGCAGGATATTCCACTGTATGAATAATCACAGCTTATTTGTCCAGCCGCTTTTAATAAACATTAGGTGGCTTCCAGTGGTGTTTCACCACAAGCAGGGCTATTATGAGCACTGAGTGTGCTTGGCTGAGTTGTAAGGTTTATGTATGTTTAACCTTATTAGGTAATGTCCGTTTCTTTTTGAAATCACTTGTTACGAATTTTTCATTTTCTTTGGGCTCAAATAAGAGTTCCTTTTCTTTGTGTCCTTTGGCAGACTTTTATTTATTTTTTTGTCTAATCGGAAAATTGCTAATTATTGTTTTTTAGTCAGCATTTCCCTGATTAATAATAAGATAGATTATTTACATTTGTGTCTTTACTCATGTGTTCTCTTCTGTAAAAATATTTGTTCACATCTTGTGTCCACTTTTATTTAAGTTGACTATTGATTCATAGGAATTTAAAATCCTTTTCTCACTATATATAAATTTATGTATAGAATACATATATAGTGACATATATATATGGAGGGGCATTGTTTGATGAACAGAATTTCTCACAGCTTTCATATATTTGAAGTTATCAAACTCTATCTTTATGATTTGTGCTTTTTAAGCACATGCACCAAAACTGTTTTAGATTTTCTTCCAAAAGATTTTTGGGTATCAGATTTTTCTTCTCACTTTTAAGTTTTATTATGTTTGGAATATATGTGGGGGTGTGTGTGTAGGTATGTGATACAAATGATCCATAAACTTTCTTATGAGTAATCAGTGTAGGCTGGACCCAGTGATCTGCAATTTTGTCTTCGTTTACAGACAACTGTTTTTCGGTTTCTGGAGTCTCTTTGGTTTTCTTGATCAGTTGGTCTATCTGTATGCCACCAACACACTGTGTCAGTCACTGTAGTTTTGAAGTAAAGTGACATTGTTCAAGGCAATTTCCCATGCCTGGTTATTCTTTCCCAAAAATATAGTAGCAATTTTAGATACTTTTGTTTCTTCCATGTACATTTTAGAGGTTGGCTTTTCAAATCTTACTAACACCAGGTTGCAATTTTATTGAGGGTTTCTTTGAATCTGTAGAAAACGTGGGGGAAACTGGCATTTTTACAACATTGGGTTTTCACAACTATCAACATAGTATAGTTTTCTATTTATTTAGCTTTAAAAATACTTTTAAATTGGGTTTCATAATTTTGCAATGCGCATGTCATTGTTTTGCATTTATTCTCAGGTTCCTTCTATTTTGTTGCAACAATAAATGGTATCTTTTTAAATTCAATTTTGAGGAGATTATTGTTGGTGTATATGAATGCAATGGACTCTTCTACATTGATCTTATGTCTGAAAATTTTCTTAAACTATTTTTTACTTGTTCTTGTTTTTTGTTGATGAAACTGATTGGATGTTCTATGTAGAGGGCTATATATTCTGTGACTAAAAAGCAAATACCATTTCTTCCTTTCTAATCCCTGTACCTGCTTGTTCCTTTTACCTGTTTTAATGTGCTGACCGTGACCTTTAGTATTTACACGTAGTAAGATGCTCACGTTGAACTGTTGTTAGCTATCATTTCTCGAGTGTTTCAGTCAAGATACCTTAGTTGCTAAAACAACTTTAAAATTTAAACTGTTTCAGGATAAGAGTTTATTTCCTCCTCTTGTGAGAGCCGGTTCTGCTTGCTAGTTGAGGTGGTGGGTGTTTTGCCGCACATATTCATTCAATAACTTCCATCTTTTCGGTCTTCATGCTCAGAGCCCAGTCAATTTAGAAGCAAACGGAGAAAGACAATGCATAAATCATAAGGAAGGTTTTTATGGTCCAAGCCTGAAAACATGCATGTCTCTTCCTCTCTCAATCTAACGGCCAGAATTCTGTCAGATGATGACATCCAGGGGCAACAGAGGCTACAGAGGTAATCTTGTTCTCTGCCTGGATAAACAGAGAGCCAGGATGCTGAAAAGCCTTCTGTTGTGGCCATTTTAAGAAGTTACCTTCTATTTTTAGTTTGCTTTTTGCGTCTAAATAGATGATCATACGATTTTCCTCTTTTAATATGCTAATTTGACAAATTACTCTGCATTTTGTAATATTGAAAACAGTTTTATATTTACAGACTAACTCACTTAGATATATTGTATTTAATTCTTTTTTTCATGGAAACAAACTTCTGCATTTTATTTGCTAATGTTCTGTTTGGAATTTTTCTTGTCTATATTCAGGAGTGAGCTTGGCCAAGAAGACTCCTTTCTGATTAATATCTTTGCTTGATTTTGTGACCAAGGATAAATTAGACTCGCAAAATTATCTGAGGATTGTTTCAACTCTTATTATTTTTACAGTGGAGCTTATCCAGTTTTTGAATTGTCTGTTCCTTGACTACGAGAGAGAATTCACAGGATCTTTGAATGTGTGATAGAACTTATTAAGAAAAATTCTCCCACATTTTTCTAGGAATTAGTTCATTTCATCTAAGCCTTTGCACTTGTTGGCAGAACGTTGCTTATGATAAATTCTCATTGCCTTTTTCAACTCTGCTCTGTTTGTACTCACAACTTTCTTGAATTACTTGCTTATATTCCTTGGGAGATGACTCCATTTCTATCTGTATATCTCTTACTTATTTTTCGAAAGAATTCTTCTATAAGTTTATCTTATTTGGTTTCTTGAAAGAATCAATTTTTATACTTGCGTTTTTTGTAATTCATTAATTTTGGCTCTTATGTTTTTTTTCTTCCTTTTGCTACTTTTGGACTCCTTGCTATCCTCAGTTTGTTCTTACTTCTTAACTTGGATTTTTTTAGTTCATTACTTTCATACAGTCTTCTTTCCTAAAAGAGAAATCTTTGCCAAACATGGGGTTATAGAGATATTGTTTTATATCACCTTTTGAAACTTTTATTATTTATTTGTTCACAGTATTTAGTTCTACAATCCTACTGGAATGTATTTTTTTTTTAGCATGATATGAAGTAGGATTTGAGATTCATTCTTTTCCATATGGATATCCAGTTAAACAGAAGTAATTTATGTTTAAGCCTGTCTTTTTCCCACTCTCCTGCAGTGTCACCTTTTCAGAGATCAAATGTCCATAAAAGTGTGGGTCTCCCACTGAACTCCTGATTGCATTCCATTTCTGTTTGTATTTCTTTGCACCAAATCATGCCATTTTAATCACTACATCTTTACAATAAGACTTTTTATCCAGTAAAGTAAGTTTCCCAAATCAGTTCCTTCTCAAGGTATTTGGGTTCTATTTTACCCACTGGATTTCCATAAAAAATGTTAAAAGCAGCCCATCAATTTTTTATAAAAAAATATTCAAAAGGATTTTTTAAAATCTAGGTAAAATTACATGCAGTAAAATTCATAGATCTCAAGCATACATGTCAATGAGTTTTGACAAATGTATTCACCCTGGTTATTATCATAACCAATACCCCAAACCTTCTTTCACCTGAGAGACTTTTCTCATGGTTTTTCTAGTCCTGCTGCCTGGCAATTGCTGCTGCCTCCATTATAGGTTCATTACTGAATGTCTCCTGAAATGTCAGCTTTCTAATTTCTTTAGATGGAAAGGAGATAGATTGCTTATGTGCCTTGGTATATTGAGGATTTGATTTTCAGCAGCTCTTAGATTCTCCATTTGCCTGAGTCATTCAGAGGATTTATGACTTCCTGGTGGAACGGCTGGAAAGCACGTTGCTTAGACCATACCTTTCTTCACCAAAGCTCAATGAGTTGCCTCTCCACAGCACCTTCCACCTTCAAAGCCTCCCAAAAGTCGAATCCTGCCCTTTCGCACTGGTGGGGCTGGGCATGGCTCCTCTTCTCCAAGGAGGATCTTTCTGTATAACGCTGGTTGGTCCTGAGGAGCTCTGTCTAAAGTCTCCACTGTCTATACCCTCATTGTTTCACTCTTTGTAAATTGAAACAGTCTCTCAGTAAAATCCTTGGGTATCTTTTGGATTTTATTCCACCTTTTATCTTTGCTGGCAGCTAATTCAATATTTTACTAAAAGACCCTCAGATGTGACTAGATGAACATGCATTGATTTCCAGAATAATTATTTGAATATTCAGTGTAGTAGACGTAGACACAAATCTGTATATCAGATCTATTTATATTTCTCTACTTATGTTTTTCATTGAGCAATATTTCATGTAAGTATCTACAATCTTTTCGGTTTACATACATTTTTGCAGTGTTCCTTTGAATTTAAATATTAAAGACTTGGAGGATACGATATTTTTAAAGGAATGCTCGAAGATGTAACAAGTGAATGGGGATCAGTGAGGTGAGCTCTGACCCTCACTTCCAGAGTGCCTAACACACGAGTGAAAATTTCAGCACATGAAGTGGCATCACACAAAACTTTTCCCAACGCATGTTTGCTCTTCCTGAAGCAGAGACCTCAAATGGAACTTATGCAGGATTTTCTAGGACAGAAAAAGATATTTATTATACTGTTGGTGGAGACCAACTGTTATTATTATTGCTATTGAAAACAAAGGAACTTAATTCAATCAATTTGGGAACAAAAAGAAATGAAAGGAAAAGACACGGTGTTTAAAGTCTAGAACAAGCTACCAAGTGTGGAAGGGAGATCCTTTTAATATTTTGATTAACTAAAAGAAATATACATATTATATATATATATATATATATATATATATATATATATATATATATATATATATATATATACATACACACACACACACATAATATTTTATACACACACACACACACATACATACATACAGATATATATCTTCTTTGGTAAATTCCAGGGATCAAAAATATTGGTGTGACTTTTACATCAGAGGATCTCAGCTTCAGAGAACAAAAGATTCTAAGAGAGTGTGTACAGCATGGGATTCTGGAACCTGCATGTCTAATAAAGTTACAAGGTAAGTCTCATGAGATAATCATGAGCTACATAGTGATAAATACACCTTCGGGTGCTATCTCTGCGTGCTGCAAGGTGGTGAGGGGAGGTGGCAGCTGTGTTCACACGATAAGGAGCCTGAAGATAGGTTTCTTTCTTTTAGGGATTGCAGGGCAAACAGACATGAGAGAGAGAGACAGAGACAGAGACAGACAGGGACAGAGAGCGTGTTTGCCTTTCATTCCCATGGTGTATCATCTTCCACGATAATCTCCCCAAAGCCCCCATGTGGGTCCCTGTGGGGGCTGCCAATTGTGGGTGATGAGAGAAGCAGCAACGCCTATTCTCTAAGCTGGTGAGAGTCTATCTTGCTCTGCTGGAGTGCTCTTTTGATTCCGGGGCAAAGAAAAATCAGGTTCATAATGTCTCCTGAGCCCTTTGACTGATACCACCAGTGAGTTTAAGCTGTGATAGCCTCCTGCTTCTTCTACCTCCATATCAGACATATTATACTTCAAACCTGAAAGTTGAAAGGGGTAATATACTGCACATAACATCAGCCTTTAGGAGCTGACAGATATTCTTCCTTTTTTCTTATCCTGTACCCCATCACTCACAAAACAAACTGCCTCTCTTAAAGCTGTCTTTGGCTTTAAGCATCAAGCATCTTGCAGAAGAAAGTGTAAACTTTATGATGTCATTGTTTAATATGCTATTCTGGATTCTAGCTTTCCTTTAATATATCAGAATGAGAATCACATCTGTTAATGCAGCACTCAAATACTCACACACTGTCCTCCAGTCTTCCAATTACTCTCCTGAGAATAAAAGCGAGAGAACGTACTGGAATAAATGTGGGAATGCAAAGATACACATAAGTTTTGAATAGCCATATTCACATAAGATAAATTAACGTAATTTAGTCTCCCATCTTAACGTGGGAGATACGTGGAAAGAGTAGTTAGTAACAACCTGAGGGAGGGCAGTCTCTCCTCTGGCAACTGATGTGGGTTCCCACCACTTGATAACACAACATCTAAAAATGTGGGGGCCCGAGACACTCAGGAAATGACAATGACCTTGTGGTCCAAACTATGTTAAAAACTTCAGCTCGAAGGGAAACATTCCAACAGATAGTAAAATGGAAAATAAATGTGGAGTGTTTGGTCCACCCAACCCACTCCTGCCTAGCAGAGATCCTCAAGATTCAGAGTGAGCAAAATCTGAAAAGCTCAAATCAAAGCTTCTGAAACCTACTTATCATCCACTCAACCCACAGGGAATGCAAAATCAGAAAACCACAGGGGTCGGGGAGAACTGAGCAAAACACATCCAGTTAGTTATAAGTTTTGGCTGTAAAATGAACTTTTAGAGAGAATTGAACGTCTAAATGTAATTCAATGAGCGGTGGACATATGACACACACAGTGTGCTTGTCTACGGGGACCCAAGAGCAAATCGCGTGAAATGAGCACACTGTCGTTAAGTACAAGTACACTCGTCCAGCACAGAAAACAACTGCAAACTACTCACTTGTTCCTGGGGTGTTTCTATTTATATATTTTTGTGTGTAATGCATTGTAATTCTGCCAGTGGCTATCTTCACAAGTTGGAGTTATTGGCTGAGCTACAGAGAAGCGTTTATAGCTGGGTTTTCCAACCACCAAGACACTTCCATGACATTTCAACTCAAACTACAAAGTCCTTGTGCCACAGTTACCTCCCCCTGCACCCCATGGACTCTGGTCCCCTCAGATGTGTAGAAAGAGGTGACAAAAAGGAACCCCGAAAGTCACATCAAATTAACCTTTCATGGAGTTGATTTGATGGAGAACAAATCTTCTCCTAAAGGTAGGTAAATGAGCTGAAACTATTCCTGTGAGTTACTAGTACTCAGATGAATATTTTCCCTATGTGTTTTAATCAAATAATACTGAAAATGATTGAACACTTAGCATGTGTTTTGGACCATGAGGGTTGAAAAAAATCAAAAAGATACCTTTCCTAATGTCACAGATCTTAAAATAGAGGGAAAAAGGCAAAGTGTGAATTACAGAGCACGGTAAACTTTAAGGCAGCTATAAGGACTGTTATAATGGGCATAATTATAAGGTACTGGTAATGAAAAATAAGTGGGAACTGAGGTCTAGGGTAGGCTTCATTAAAGAGTGAAATAGAGTTTTCAAAAGACTACAAATAATATTGTTGTTTGGATATAAACTGAATAAAAGGAAAATAGTTTTGTAAGGGAAAAAAAGATGAACAAAAACAGTGAATACATTGATTTTACAGAAATTAACTATGGGTTTGAGACGACCATGCTCAGTTCTACATGAAGAGCAACATGCCATAGACATGTGGGTGGGAGAGAATGGAAATAGGGGTTGGTATTAACTTGTGAGTGGGATTAGATATCATGCTGATCAGTCCTGATTTTTGGATGGTGTGAGCAAATCTGTGTTTTTGAGACAGAGGAGCATGCACGTTACAGAGGGTAGAACCTGGAGACAGAGTGATGAGATGTGGAAGTATTGGGAAACAGATTATCTGAAACATGAAAACATCATGGAGGAGGAATAGGAAGGACCCGGAGACCAAGAGGTTGCATCAAAATGGAGGGGGAAAAAAATGTCATTTATTAGAATTCCAGGAATCCAGGAGAAGGCACACTGCCCTGGTGGAGCCGCCTACCAAGAAGAAGCAGTAGGAGGGAATGTGGGCTGTGGAAGTTGAATGTGAAGGAGAAGTTCCATTCTCGGCAGGTGAGCTGTGGGAGGGGCTGAGTGAGAGGAAGAGTGAGGACAGGGTCTAGAAGCTGGTTGGTGCTGATATGGTCTCTCCTCTGTGACACTCCCAAAGCCTCAGGAAAGTTATAGTATTCACAAGATTGTTGATCTGAAAACATTTGGTGGGGGTAGGTGGGTGGAATTAGATAAATAAAATATGTTGAGTACCTCAGTCCTTGTCAGACGCTCCATCCACAGTAGTCTTTCTTTTTAATGGCTTCCTCCCACCCTCATTAGTGAAGAGAGAGTAAACCAGGGTAGGAGGCCATCACGATGATACGTGCAGAGCGAGAAACAGAGTTGAAAAGGCGAGAGGAAGTATGCTTTGGAATTAGAACAAAGAGTTGGGAGATATTTGATCCTGTGAGTTGGTTACATTCACATTGATATGCTAGAGGTAGAGAAATCCCACTTGACTTCTGAGTTATTCAGATGTGAGGAGGAAGGAACAAAAAGGCGATGAAGATACCTCAGTGTTTGAGACTAAGTTCCTGGGGAAAAGGCAACTCATTTTTAATCAATGAGGAGAGATTAGATAAAAGCACTGAAGCAAAGAAGAGGAATGTGTTGAGCTAGAAGTGCTGGCGGGACATTAAAAGATGTCTAGGAATACCAATCTGGAGCTCCAGTCAGAAGCTGAGGGTAACACTGTGTACTTGTAAAGTGTTCACATGGAAATGTCAGATACCACGGAGGGAACAGGAGAAGGACAGATGCTGGAGGACAGGATGCTGGAATTCAACAAACGTTTATTGAACATGTGACATGTATCAGGAACTCATCAGTGCCCGGGATACAATAGTGAACAAAGTACAGCAAGTCCTGTGTTTTCCTGAGGGATGTGGCTGGTGCAAAATTGCGGTGAAGAAGATGGTTTGGTAAGAGAGGACAGTGACAGGGGACAGATGGTAGAATTTCTTGGTAAGAAAGAATGGGTACAAGAAAGAGATGCAAAGCTTAGAGTTACTTCCAGCAGAACAGAGACAGATCACATATTATCCACTTTGTAGAGAGTAGGATCTATGTTAAGTTATTGAGCCTTAGTTTTCAGTAGAAGGGAAATTATCTTTATTTTTTTTGTGAAGATTAGATATATAAAATAAATTTAGTTCCTCACTCATTGCAAACACTCTATCCATATTAGTCTGCATATAATGGCTTCTTCCCTCTCTTATTACTGAAGAATGCAACAGAGAATAAACACCTGTCCATCCCTATGTCCCTTGGACTAGCACAATGGCTTTGTCTTGCTCATAGTATGAATTCTGAATTTCCTCCTGTGGCCAACAAGGATGTGCATACTGCTCTCTTCAGCCCCACCTTCCTTTGCCTCTCTCTGTGTGCTCTACTGAGACTGGTCTTCATGTGACAACTTCCACATGGTCATTCCCAGTTGGAGTGTTCTGGTGTCCTCTCCGATTCACAGTTCATTGACTTGTTAATTCAGATTTCAGCTTCACATCCTCAGGGAGCCCTGGCTTCCTGGACCAGATCAAGCCACATAATACAGCTGTATTCTCTCCTAGGAGTGATAGTAAACAATTAGCAGTATAATCAGTAGATAAATGTCTACAACCCCTCAGTAGGACATACGCTCCAGGACTGTCTGTGCCCCAGTTAGCTTGATGCACGGCCACAAAGCAGGTGCACAGTCTATACCCGCAGCATCTGTGAATAAATAGCACAGGGTAGGTGTCCAAAAAATGATCGATGAATAAATGAATGGAAACATAGGAGCCATGAATCAGGATAATGCCATTGCAAATATGCCTAGGTTCTATCTCTAGTTGGGAGCAGAAGGGTGTATTAGAAAAATGAAAACTCATTCTTCATAATATTAACTTCAGGGTCCAGGGTCATGCCATGCAGGAAATCTCTTCCAGTAATGTGTCTGTGTCTGCTATCCATGAACTTTTCCAAATATCTCAAATGGTTCCTTGTGGGTTTATGTTGTACTAAGTCACGAGGTATTATTATAAAAATTTTCTTCCCCATTTGTGACTTAATATTTGCTTTATTTGTGGCAAATTACTCTTTTGAACTTCAAGGTTTTCTTCTCCCTCTACTGCAATTCAGAGTTTTTAGTCTTGGTCCAGAGCTCCATCAGCTTGTGTTTTTTCCTCGATGAAAGATTCTGACACTTAGAACCCAGGTCTGGCTAGCGCTTTGCACATGATAAACTTCCGTGTGGAAGCATTTATATTTTCACTTGACTGATTGGCTCACCTGTTCCTCAGCTTTGTTCTTCCATCTGCATGTTTATGATATGTTCTTGGGAGGACAAATGCAGTGACACTCAATGTGCTTTTTGGTATTCACAGTGTCTGAGGATAGGAGGATGGTTTCCTATTAATCCAGAAGCTTCTCTGTTGAGAATCTAGGTTAAACTAATGTTCCTGTGCCTGATACATTCCATACGACTATCATACGTGGTCTCACTGAATACTTTCAAAACACACGTGATTTAAAAACAGTTCACCGTGGTAAACTATACTGCACAGTCAAATAACTTCATTTTTGTAATCTGTCTATAATGGGAAATAGAATGAGTCTTAGAAGCAGATAGACCAGGTCAAAATTCTGGTTCTGCCATTTATGAATTATGTGACTTTGATTAAAACATATTTCCTAGGCTTCAGCTTCATTTTCATACAGGTAGACTATCTCCAGGCTATGCCACTGTTATGCAGATTAAGTGACAAATGAAGACTTGGCAGAGGTGGGGACAGTTTCTCAGAATATGGTGCTTTGTTTCTTTGCTTCTTTTTCTTTTAAGCAAGAGTATCTATTTCAGAGTATGCTTTTCTGCAATCTGTTATTCTGTTCTGTCCCATCTTTTCTTGTCATTTTACTTCCAACTTAATTTCTTTATAAATTTAGCATGACTTTGAAATGGCATGGTAGACTTTATCTTCTAGAACAATAATATCTCTACAGAACTAGCACTGATGACCTATTGCAATAATAATTTACTTACTCAAAATTCAATTTTTATATTAACAGAATCCTATTAAATCAGAAGTGGCTAAAACAGAAAAATAGAGTAATCAGAATTCTGAAAACATTTTTGAAGGAAGAATGTTTTTATACTTGTGGGCTTGGAGGAAGGTGGGGGTAATGAGTGTGAACTCAAGTTAGAGATGTGGAAATCAATCATCCAACAAAAATGGATACTGTTAATGGTAGACTGTGTTAAACAAACAGTTCATCAAAGTTGTTCAATGTTAGGATTTTTCTTCTTTATATCTGAACTCCTAGTTCCTGAAACAGAGCCCGGCATTTACCAGGTGCTCAGTAAAACTTTGTTGAGCTTGACTGAAATTTACATTTCTCTACAACAAACTCTTCTTAATATAACTTTGTTTTTTTAAGTTGATTACCATTCTTTTTTTAAAAAAATTAGGATTATCAGCAGATGAGGTCAGATATATTTTATATCATGTCTCTAATTATTTACTAATTCCACAGATGCTTAAGAATCAAAACTTTGAGTTCACATTCCTGGAGTAAACACACTGCCATTCCTACTTCCTTTGACCACAGATGAAATGCTTTCACTAACTCATCTTCAAAAAATACCCTGTGTTTTAAGCAATGGTGGATTTGGTTCAATGAGAAAAGTTGGTTGGTCAGACTTAAACTCAGTGGTTTGGTGAACTGATCCAGATGCCAGTGAGGAAAGAGAATTGGTCCTTGATATGTATCCTTGATTCTAGATTCATAGAAACCTTTGTGACAACAAAACAATTGCAGCGTCAGCAAGAGCAGTGACAGCACTAACAGTGACCCATGACTTTATATCCACACGCACAGCTATGTGAACAGTTATGACAGGTAGGCTCTGTGCTAACTGCTTTGCATGCATTTTCTCATTCAACCCTCTCAACAGTTCTTTAAGCTGGGTATGATTATGAGCTTGAATTAAAGATGAAAAAACTGAAGCTTAGCTAACACATCGCCAAACTTTTTAAAGATATCTTTGAATGCACTCCATTTCCATCATTTTCAGGAGTGGTAGTATTTCTAATAAATTTGGGCCAATGAGCTAACTATTTCATTTATTGTGTTGATTGAAGTCTTAATTTAATTAATGACTACCTCTAGCTAATCAGCAATGGTTACAATGGGTAAGAGTGGGATGGGATTAAAGGATGGGTGTTGAGACTTCTGAAAATATTCATGAAAGCAGCCAAATGATCTAGAATTAGGGTCTGGTGTTAAGATGCTGTTAGGAAAGACAGGACATGATTAGAATATCAAAAACCTTAATGAAAGAGTTCTGTCAGGGCTGCAAGGACCTGTCTTGCCATCTTTCTGTGTTCAGTGCCTGGCCCAGTATCTGGAACTAAAGAAAAATTCAATACATCTTCATGGTGCTAAATTGAATTTTATTAATTCCTCTATTAGAATCATCCCACTATATATAGAGTGGTTGCAGATTTGCAGTCATATACTCATTTGTGAAAAATGGAATTTATTTTATTTTCCTCCAATATCTTAATTTCTGTCTAGCGTCTCTATTCTGTCTCATAGCAAGATATTAAATTCAGTTACTTCCAAGAATAATCAGTCAAATTCAGTGATTTCTCCTTAGTTATTTCAGAGTGAAAAATTTCTCAGATATATTATTTTCTCTCTTCTGCTCTCTTGGGTTTATTTTTTCACATGTCTGATGGGGTGACGGCATCATTTATACGCACCCAAATATAAAGCAGATATTTTTCCTCCAAACTTCTACTGCAGAAAAGAGGAAGTTATCTTATTTTGCATCATTCAAAAGTTATCTTTTTTTAATTGAAGTATAGTCAGTTACAATGTGTCAATTTCTGACATATAGCCTAATGTCCTAGTCATACATATACATACATATATTCATTTTCATATTCTTTTTCATTAAAGGTTATTACAAGATATTGAATATAGTTCTTTGTGCTATACAGAAGAGATTTGTTTTATTATCTACTTTTATATCTAGTAGTTAATCAAATGTTATATTTGTATTATAATTTATTGCCCCCTCTCTGTCTCTTCCTCTTTCTCTCCCCTACTCTCTCTCTTCTATCTTGAACAGCATAGCACTAAGTAGGCAGTCGGCTAGACATACAGTGTGACTGAGTAAACATATAAGCCTGAAATTAAAAATTTGGGGTGTTTATGGACGTCACCTACCCAACAGAGTTGGTAAAGAAATAGGCAAATTAATTTAATATAAATTTATCTTAGTTTCCTGGGAGGGTATATTACCTTATAATTGTAAGTTAGTGGTTATAATACAAGTAAGCTTTTAAAAATATCTTTGAAAATCAACAGCTTAAATGACTATGTTGAAGAGACCAAAAATTTATTCCAATTGCAATGAGAAAAGAAAAGCAACTAATCTAAACGTTGGCAGAAGGATACTCGGAACTTTGAGTAAAATTTTATCTCCAGTAACAGAATGTTTCACAAGCTTCAAAACTTGTGCTTCAGACAACTTGATGGAAGGGAAGGTGGTGTGCTCTGGAACACAATATTAGATTCCTCAAAAAATGGTGACAGGCAACCAGAGTTCATCCCTCCTGCCAAAGGTGTGTGTCAAGAATATGAAGAAATTGTTTCATGATCTAGAAGAATAAAATATTACTATATGTGATTTTAAATATGCATGTGTAATTCATGAATTAAATATTACTCGAAGTGGATATTTGATGATTTCTTCTTTTCTTCCATAAAACTTTATTTATTTGGCCAAAATGCATTTAAAAGATGATCTCTTTGGGGAAATAAGGAAATTTCTTCCTTATTGGGATCGCCTTGTTTCTGGGCACATGCAATGCTTCTTAGGTGCTGATATACTATGTACTGACAGCCTACTGAGAAGTCAGATTAGCGAGTTGGGCTTCTGGCTGTTGCTACTCTTCATGTGAGCATCTGCTAAGACCTCTGTCCCTCTGTCCTCTAAACACCTGGTCCAGATGGGCATCCTCAGCAAACTTCTCTAAATATCCCTTTTCATGTTCTGATCCTCTCTGCTAACTTCTGCATCCCAACTGGGTGAACTTCAGACTGGTTTCCAAAGTTGCTGCTCGGCCACAGAAGGTTACTTGTCTGGTGATGGAAGTTGTCTCTGAGATGAAGTGCCTTCTCAGAGCTCAATGTGAAAAACAAGGTGTAAGCCTTCTTTTGCATCAGAATCTCCAATTGATGTGGAGCTTTGATACTGTTCCCCTCATACTTTCAGTCTGAGGGAGGGGCAAGTTCCAATCAGCTCTGTCCTCATCCATCAAACTCTAGCTTCCTCAGTTAACTCCCCTCCCTTCTCCCTGGTCAATAAAAACACTTATCTTTTTTGATGCAGGCTCTTTTTAGTCCCTCTTACTACTTTCTGAAATCTAAGTCTCATTCTTAGCGCTCTAAACAAGGACTTACAACATATACATGATTTCTGGTGTGCTGTGAACAGAAGTACACCTGTGCTTGCAAAGAAAATGAAAACAACTTATTTAAGCCTCTATAGCTAACTACCAGTTTCCAGACCTTACTGGGGAAAGAGGAACCAGTTAAAGAGACCACAGAGAAGAACCAGCCACATCCAGCTTGTGATCAATGTTCTGAGACAGATGACCCATTTTTTTTTCAACAAATAGATGACTTAAAAGGAAAAGAATATGAAAAGAGACTCAAGAGAAAACTGAATGCACTATGTGAGCCATGTTTGAATCCTGAATTAAACAAACCAAGTTAAAACAAAGTTTTTGAGACAAGCAGGCAAATTTGCCTGTGAATTAGGTATTATGAAATAGTAAGACATTGCTATTAAATTTTAGGTGCATTTATGGCATTATATTTATATCAGCAGTCAATGATCAATAACAACAATGAAAACACTATGTGAAAATATTTCCAGAAGAAATATATATCTAGGATTTGCTTTAAAATAATGAGGCAAAAAAGTTTCAGAAAAAAATGATATAAAATGAGCAAATGTGTCAAGATGCTGAAGCTGGATAAAGTCTACACGACAATCACTTTTGTAAAGATTTAGATACTCTCATAGTGACAATTTGAAGCAATACAACCTAGAACCCAAGAATCTGACAGCGATGTAACGATTCTAGATTTAGTCCTGACAACCCCACCCCCAGCATGATGACCAGCGCTGTGTGCCAACAGGGTCTCTGGGGTTAAGGATGCAGGAACACAAAGATAGTGATGTCAAGTCTTTTTCCCACGGTACGTGCTTTTTAAAAATGCTTTTCAATGAAAAATGAAACAGACTTGAGCATTCATTCTTTGTCGCCTGAACAAATATGCTCTCTCACACCACCGCTACATGGTCTACCGACTGTGTGTAGAGGCGCTCGTGATTAATTTCATCAGCATTGATTTAAAAAGTTTTATCAGATTAAGACAGTTATTTGGTCACCATCAATGCTCTCAAGTAACCAACTGTCAAATATAACTAAAATCATGGGAAAACTCACAACTCTTTAATTTTAAAATAGAATTCTCATACTTGAAAAGTTTGGGATCTATTTATGGAGACAAAGGCAACCAACAGAGTTTTGTTTTGTTTTGTCCCCCCCCCCCCCCCCACACACACACCATTTCTGCCTTAGGAGTTTTGACCCTGAGATAAAGAGAACTTCAGAAACAGATGTCATCTTTCTGGCTGGGGTCTGCAACGACCTTCCATGCTCTGGGACTAGGCCTGTTAGCCTTTCTGTTTGCTTTTCTGCACTGAAGGCAGCCAGCTTGAAGGGCCTCATTGGTGTTCTTTGACCTGCTGGTGGCCAGACCTGAACTCCAGAGGACTGAGAGGGTGTTCTTTGAATTTGAGGATAATCCCACTGATGGTGCTGCTTCAGTAAGAAGCTTTGTGTGACCAACGCTTTGAACCTTTTTTCCTGGTTTTGCCCCTTGGCCATTCTTAGAAGCAACTTCCTTCCCATTGTTCTCTGTGGAATGCCAGATGAATGTGCTCAAGAGAACATCTCTTCTCGGATGGGTTTCCTTCCATGGCTCAAGCTCCAGTTCACGAGTGGGTCTTCATGGGGTGATTTCTTGTCCGCACGTGTGCATGTGCCCGTGTGGCTTCTTTGCCATCGGGTGCCTATTTAAACATCAAACACCACAAATCTGGCCACTCCGGAAACAATCAGTTTGGAGCTTCAGGAAGAGTGAGGGAGGGGATTCAGAATTCACTGCAAACAGGTTAGAAAAGCATCAAATTAAGACTCACATCCTGTTTCTATTTTTAATTTCTCCATTATTTTTTGTGTGACTTAAGATAAATCTACCCTCACCCAAAAAGAAATAAAATAAAAATAAAATTTAAAAAGTAAAATCAGGTAAATTAAAGTGAAATAAACTAATACATGCACACTGACTAGTCCCTCTATTAGAAATAAATGTTGGATGAGGAGCTTAAAATCAAATCAAAGCAAAATAAAAACATGAAATGAGAGGCGTGAATGTGATATAATTTTATAGGTAGGAATTATTTGAAGGAAGAAAAACTTCTTCATGAGAATTGTCTCTATAATCATACAAGGCTATGAATCCAGGGCATACTTGACATTGGCTGAAAAGGTCAGTCATTCAGTTCGCGACAGTAACACTTGTTTGTTGACACTTAGAGCTTCATCCTAAAGACAAAAGCTAAGATTTTTTTAAAAAATTACAATTAAGTGTGCCTAATATTTAGCTGGGTTTGATATTTCTCTATGCTTTCTCATTCGCAGCAATTTCGTGTCCTGACTAACAACAAGAACCGTTTCTGGGTTATACATGGAGAAAGAAAACTGTAAAAGCTTGTTTTCATGCGACAGGACTTTGCTACTTTCATGAGCTGCGTTTGATCCTGTATCTATATGTATTATAAAGTGATGATTCAAGGGGAAGTGAATTGGCTTGATTAAAGGCACAGAGAATCGGAAATTCTCTCCCTTTGCATTTCAGATTTGGACTGGAGGGCCCTCGGTTCTGATAGATTTACTTTGCTCCTTTCACTTTCTCATTCTGTGTGCACAGTACAGCGGTTCCCGCAGTGGACTGCGTGGACCTGCCTGCTTTTTTTTTTTTTTTTTGTCTCTGGCTCCATGAACACTTCATTAGGGCTGCCTACTGCCTTTGATTTAGTGCTTTGATATTTAGTTACCATGGTTTTGAAATCATTTCTGACAACTGCCTTTCTTTGTGTCTTCCCATTCTGTGTCCTCTCTGGACTGCCCAAATTGATGTAATCGTAATTAAACCAAGACTTTCATAACCAGGGAATACCCGGGTGCTCTAACATTCACCCTTCGCCCAAAGGGCACGCCAAGCTCCACTGGCACTGGAGTTCGGTAAGCTCTGTGGTTCCCACAGTTTTGATCCCCTGATGCCAGGTCTCTGATGCAGAAAGCGTCAGCCTCCAGGGATGATGGTAATCAACTCCGAAGCACCAGGCGGCTGCTCTATGCAGTGGATTTAATTCACATTGCATAGTAATGCTCATAAGATGAGGTCCCCGGGGATATGTTACGATGCAGGCCTTTTCACAGAGGCTTATTGCTTTTCTCATCAGCTTCTAAGGCTGCTTATAAATTCTGCACGGACTCCTCTTTCCCCACAGGATAGCATTTGCATAAAAAACAAGCCACTGAATAAACAAGACTTCACCAACTATCATTCCTTTTAGCCATCACACGTGGAAGTTTGACGGGTGAACATTTAGATGCAATTTGCATACTGTGCAATTCACATATTGCGTGTACCTGAGTTCATGGCTCTGTCTGCTGAGCTGCCTCACAAGCTCATGGCTTTTCTCCTGCCCAAGAGGAAGCCCTGGCCCTGAAAAGAGAATTGAAGTGACGATAAATAGTGCCTCTTCCTCGTATCTCCTCAGTGCTGGGTAATGATTTTCTATACCTGCTCCCAATGGTGCCGTTGCTTTATTCAACACTCTTGGATGTTACTGGCCGTGGCTAATTGTGGTTAAATGTTGCAGAAAGAAACCAGCGCCAAGCTAAGTGTGTTCTGCCCGTTTTCTTACCAACGGGCACTGTGAATCCCTTGTGAAACAAATGGCTTCCCATGGGATGCCATTTCCAAAGGAACCAGGAATTCTCTCCCCCCTAAATACTGATTCTACCCGTTCCCTTGAAACTGCATTTCACAAGGCCAGAGGAAGTGTGGGTAAAACATTTTAGATGGCTTTGGAATTACACAGACTTGGATTCAAATACCACTTTAATTATCTCCTGATTAGATGTAGAAATTTAGAAAGATCTTAGATTTATTTCTCTAACCTGGTGTGATAAATTTTTTAATTTTGATTTATTTAGTTTGATTTAAAAATTACAAATGAAAAGCACAGCTGTTGTAAGAAGTCTTAGCCCTGTAAATAGTCACAAAGACAGTAAATGACAGTGACTCCAACAACCCTTTTCATCTCGGTCTCCACTCCAAATACATTCGTGAATGTAGCCAATGTTGTCTGTGTGGTGTCTAGCTTTCTTGTGCTTCTAAGCTTACACATACATATGAAAAATCATACATAGGTATTTTATTTATCTCTTCTTTTTTTTTTGACAAAATTGTATCATAGATCATATCAACAGGGACTGTACACATTTTTTCCCACTTTTAACTTAACTTTTGTAGCCTTCCCAAGAATACTTCTGTTTTAATGGCTCTAAAATATTGAAAAATCTAGATGTTCTGTAATTTATCTGAATACAACTTTATTTGTGGAAAATCAGATTTCCCCCTCTTTAAACACTAAAAACTGTGCTGAAACAAATGTTTTTATAGTTACATTCTTAAGTATTGGGACTTTTTTTAGAACAGTAAAATTTAAAAAGTACAAATACTGAGTTCAAAGATTGTGAGCATTTTAATATTTCTGTTTCTTGCCAGATAATCTTCCAAAAATTGGTCTTGATCTACATACCCATCAGCAGTGTATGAGAGATTCCATTTCCCCACATGCTTGTCGACTTCAGCTGTTATCAATCTTTTTAATTTTTGCCAGTTTTGGGTGGTTAAAAATAGAATCTTGTCTAATAAGCCAGGTAGTGTTTGATCAATATAGTAATTACATTTCTAAATAGAATCTATCAGTAGATGGCTGATATTTATAATCCCAATGGTCTCAGATCCTAAGATACTGTGACAAATGGTAGAAAGAAATTAGTTCATTTTATTATACTTCTGTTCAATTTAAAATCTGTGTTTTACAGAAGCCAGTTATAAAGCAAGCATGGGGATGCCTTTTGAAATGTCTTATCTAAATATTGGTAACATGCACTTGGAAATCAGTATGATTTATGTTTAAGGAAAATTCAGATTTTTTGCATCATTAACATACTAATGTGAAAGCATAAGTTCTTAAACTTTCTGGAGAAGACATTTATCTTAATTGTTTCGAGCTGCTAGACCCTTACCCTGGATCTCCCAAAGCATACTTAACTACTGTCCAAAAAGGTCCAGCCTAGTGTGTTATGTGAGGGTACATGTGTGTTGGAGAAGAGGTTATCTACAGAGTGTGTATGCAAAATATTATACCTGTGTATGTCTATCTATCTACCTATCTGGTGTGTGTGTGTGTGTGTGTGTATAATGTGTACATATGTATATAATATGTAAATATGTACAATAACTTTATACTTAAATAAATACAGTATAACATAATAAAATATATGACATGATATAGTATTATGTTTTTATGGCTTAGTTCTGAAGAAACTTTATTCCCTTTAAATTCTCCCCAGAAAGTTCTGAAAATTCCCCAAGGCGTGTCTCCTCTATGCTTTATGGACCCACCGCTTTGATGATTCCATGGCACAAACTGTTCTTCCCATTTCTTGCTCGGGCTTGCTGTGGTGGCATCTACCAAAGCTATGACACCTAATGCCACAGTTATGGAGTTAATACCGCCAAAGGTGCCACTGTCGCCCTTGCCTTCCAAGGATAGCCACAGCTGCGTCTGCTGTTCACCCCTTTCTGGAGCAAAGTTCTCCCTTCTCAGCATGGAATGTGCAAACGCATGTGACATATACACTTCCTCCCATCACGGCTTGTCCAGGCAGATGTTCCTGCCGAAGATTTTGGCACAAACTCTTTCTGAAACAGTTCTTTTTATATATCATCATTCTTCACTGAATACTCTTTTAAAAATTGTTTTTAATTTTATTTGATCTTTATGGGAGTATAATCAGTTTACAATGTGTCAAAAATAATGCCATTTGCAGCAACGTGTATGGACCTGGAGATCGTCATTCTAAGTGAAGTAAGCCAGAAAGAGAAAGAAAAATACCATATGATACCACTCATGTGTGGAATTCACTGAATACTCTTGATCTCAGGCATGTGTCCCAGGGCTGGGCCAGTAGATAATGGAAAGGACCAGCACTGCTAGGTTCACAATTACTGATTCTCTCTTCTGCAGGCCCATGGTTCTTGGACCATGCTTAAACCTGGTTTCTTCTTCCCTCACAGATGAGTCTTTTCTCGAGTGCTTATAATCTATTATGTAACTAGAGTCTTAAAAGACTTACCCTACAAGTATCCCAAACATAGACAGAGATAGCTGAATCCTGAGATGGAAAAACTTAAACCTCGAGCTGGGATCCTGTTACAAATATATTTGTGACACAGTTTCTGTCATAAAAGAGACTTTGTGAGACAAAACAAGTGGCAAAACTCAGATGCAGAGAGAGGGAGAGTGCTTGCTGCTGTCATAAAGAAAACTTGAGGGGTGTTTTAACATAAACCAGGTAGAGCCTTTTTTCACCTATATTTCAAAAGGGGAGGCGGGGCTCCAGCAGCTTGTAAAAATGAAAAACGTTAGTAGGGTGAACTCAGGTAACATAGTAACGTAGTAACTATCCTCAAATCCAGAAAACGTCTTGTAAGAGTAGAGGCTGGGATATCAGCTGAGCCACAAATGTATTAGGGACCTTGAGCCATTATCTGATCGACTCAAGTTCACATCATCCTGGATGTATAGTGTGATTAGAAAGATGGAGTGATATGCAGCTGAGGATTCCAAAACAAACACACAAAAACAAAACAAAAAGACGTATGGACTTAGAGGATAAATGCTACTTAAAATATAAAGACTGCAGCAAGAAAAGTCCTGACCACTGCAGGAGAGCCTCATTAGGCTGTTTATGCACATACTGGCTTCCCTCTCCTGGCTAGTTCAATACAGTTAGAAACAAGTAGAAAAATAAAAGAGAAGGAAATAAAAACATTGGATTGGAAAGAAGAAAGAAACTTCTATTATTTGCAGACAATTGTATCATACATGAAAAACCCCAAAAAGAACTACACATAAACTATTAACACGAATGGAAGAATTTATCAAATTTGCTAGATATAATATTAATTTATAAAAATGAAGTGGGTAACCAGAGACCAACGTCCACAATCCGAGACTTCTATTTGAAAGGTACCATGTACAGGAGTATAAAATGTCCAAAACCCAGGATAACATAGGTACGAGACATCAGTACAGAAAACTGTAAAATATAATTGAGAGAAATTTAAAACAACAGATAAATGGATACAAAAACTCACAATGACACTTTATATTAATGAATCAGAAGAATCAATGTAAGGATGTCAATCCTTTCAAAATTGGTTGTTTAGAAAATGTTAAAATGTTAAAAGTGAAAATGAAATACAAAGGACTGAGAATAGAAAAAAGAATCTGATCATTAAAGTTGGGAAGACTGCTTTCCCTGGATATTATAAAAATGTGATATTTAAAGTTAGTGTAGTATCTGCACAAAGTAATGAAATAGACCAATGTAAGTGAGTTAAGATGAATGAAATGCATGATTTATGTAAAAGGTATCATTGGAGAACAGTGGCAGAAATGATAGTCTTTTGAATAAATGATGCTGGGCCAGTTGATCATCCATAGCAGATATGCACCTTATCCAATATATAAAAGTCAGTCCGTAAGTATTTTCTCTAAATTCTAATGGGCACCTCACAGCTTCCAGAAGTTAATACAAGAAAGCACCTCCACAATTTGGGAAAAGGGAATGATTTCACACATAGGACACGATGAGCACTAACCATGAAGTAAAAGACTGATAAATTAGGTTAATAAAATTAAGAACTTCTTTTTATTAATAGACCCAAGGAAGAAAGTAAATATGCAAGCCACAGACTAGGAGAGAACATTTTCAAATAATATAACTACAAAACCAATTACATCTAGAATATATAAAAATTTCTCAGATCTATAAATTAGAGAGAACAAAACAACTGAAAAAAATGTTCAAGTTACCTAAAAAGACATTTCCAAAATGGCATTATCCAAGTGGCTAATAAACACATAAAAATGTGCAGAGAGTTTCAAATAAAAAACAATGGAGTACATGCCAAAATTCTTAAAACTAAGAATTAAAATAGCAAATTTTGGCAAAGATGTGGTCCAGCTGGAACTCCCCTGTTCTACTTGTGTCAGCTCAAATGTTACAAACATTTGAAATAACTCCTCACTATTATTTACTAAAGCTGAACCTATGCGTACCTTTTCTCCTGTAATTCCACCCTCATTCGCACCCAACAGACACACACGGGTAGATGCACCAAAAGACATGTATTAAAATTTTAATAGCATTTTTCATTATTGCAAGAAGTGTGAAAAAATGGCTATCAACAATAGACTGGATAAATATATTGCTTTTTAAAGATTTCATAACGAAAGACCAATATACAGCAAAGAGAGTGAATTGCTACGCAAAACAAGAAGTTGAATCTCACAAACATGATGTTGTGTGAAAGAAGCCAGGCACAAATACATATTATATGATTCAATGTAAATGAAGCTCAAAACCCTGCAACTTTAACCTGTGGTTTCAGAAGTAAGGTTAGTAGCTGATTTTGAAAAGGAGGAAGAGTCAAAGATTGCGGAAGGACCCAGACCGGACTTTTCCAGGTGGTAACAACGTTCTTACTCTTGACTAAGTTGATGATCATACTGGAAGATTTACTTTGTGAACATTCAAGGGGTTGTATTCCTAAAATTGTTCCACTTTCCCGCCTGTAGAGTCTACTAGAAATTGTACAAGGGCATCTCTTCTTCAACTAGATGATTCACATTGTTAAGGCTACATCTTTGCATAACCTAGAATTATCTTGTCTTCTCCACCATAGGACATAGCGCTGTAACTGGAAGTGTATCCTCACCAACTTCTGTGGATGGAGAACGTATGTCCCATCATCACAAGCTTCTTGGACTGGGGTCTTTCTCATCCAAAATATTAATGCCTTCTTCTCTTCCTTATTTCTGAATACAAGTGAGAGTTCCCAGAATTTTTCATTCTTAACCTATTTCTTTTTCAAAAAAACTTCATGATAGAGATTATATTCTTTCTGGCATGATTTAAATTATTTTATATTTATTTATCTTTTTTATACCCAATTCGTTTGCTGACATTATGATGTAGTACAGTTAAATAAGCAAAACTTTGGTGTCAAACAGCCCTGGTTTCAAATCTCACCTGTGTATTTTTTTTAACTGCATGATTTAGGACAACTTACTTAAACTCACTGATCCCAGTTTTCTAATTTTAAAATAAAATAATAATGCTTATTCAGTACCTTATAGTAAGGGATAGAATAAAATAACCTAGAAACAACACTTTGCATTGAATTTTTCTCATAGACTACTAATTTCATTCCCCTCATAAATCATGGTTTTGAATCAAAGTAGTCAATGGAAAAATATCCTTTATGTAACAGAGGAATCAATATCTTTCTTTTTTCTTTGCAAGAGTATAGAATATTTAGAGGACATTGGTATTTTTAGGATGAAAAATGTGGAATGAATTAAATTCATTAACTTTTCATATATTCTCTAACATTATTTTTCATAATCCCTTGCTTGTCAAATAGTAAGGTTTGTGGAAAAAACTTCACAAGATATTTCAATAGAAAAAAAAACTTATTAAAAGTATTATTAGCTCTTTAATGGGATTCCAGTTTCAATATTTATGTAAGAATCTTATAAATGTGGCTGGCGTTTCCTTAAAATCTAAAATGAAAGAAGAAAAAAGAAAAAAGATGATTTTCTTAAACTGATTAAACCTTTATATATCAGTAGGTTTTTTCCCCCTTTCAAATATCGTAGATGTAAAGAAAGGAGTCAAAACACAGAAATTTAAGACCTGTGGTCATAACCGACATATTATCATTTTGTCCTCATGCCATTGGCCAAAGCAAATCAGAAAGGATCAGAAAAATCCAGTCCTCCTTGGTGAGGCCATGAGAAGGTATGACTGCAGGGAGAGGTGCGGAAATGAAGCCACAGTGTAAACTACCACAGATACCATGAATTTATGCAAGGTTAATTGGTATATAACTAATCACAGGCTTAAGAAAATAATTCATTTACTTACTCATTAATTCCATCAACAACTAAGCTAAGACTTAAGGGATATATCTACTTCAGTGAAGTTAGTGTATGGCTGACCCTGGTTTTGAAAACTAAGGTAGAGTCACTACTTCATTTATCCATGTGCTCAGTAAAAATCATCCTTGAGCCTCTATTACATGTCACCTTATTTTGCAAATGCCTTTCAAAATTTAACTGTCTCGTACTCAACAATTCTCTAGAGTTGGAAAAAAAAGAATTCAGTGACCTAGATATACAACTTACAAATGATTATTCTTACAGGGTTCATCAGGATTTTACATTAAGTGAAAGTAAGCATCTCATAGGGAAGATTTCTGAGACTCTATACTTTGTGGTAGATGAGATTGGTAGGATCTCTTTTTAAAGAATTTGGGGTCAGCATATTTAGGGTACTATCCTTTGCCAGATGTTGCAACTGTTAGCCTACTGATCAAATTCAGGCACAGATGAGTTTTGTTTGGCCAGCTCAGAGGTTAAACATCCTTGCATTTGAATATCTTGGACGTGGGATGCAGCTACTGGTTCAGCACAGAACTCACTACTCCTGTTACAAGGACTTAATCTCTCTGTACATTTGATTACCTTTCATGTCCCCAAAATATTTGATTTTTTGAACTTTGCTTTATTGTATATAACCCTGGAGTACTAATTACCATGCTTCCATGTATTTGAACTCTTCCCAAAGTGAGACAGATTCAAATCTTTCTTGCAGGTTCTCTAACCCTAATAAATCAAGTGAGATAGTCATTTATTGAGGCACTTTATCCAGAAATGTGAAATATCTGCACTCTAGATATGAAATATGAACTAAGTAACCATGAAAGCCTTGGTCTAAGGGTTGAAAACCCAAAGGAGAATAGAGCAGCAGTTCTTGCCCTCAATGAGCTCACTTTGTAGTAGGTATTTAACAGGCCATTTCTGATAGAGCAGGGTAAGTCTTCCATGCAAATATGATGATACCTGAACTGAGTTCTGATGCAGGTAGTTTTGTACCAGAACAAGGGAGAAATGGGTATTCCAGGTACAGGGAAACACATGTGACAACAATCACATACATGGCTTCTTCAGCGAAAGGCAGCTACATTTGAGCCTTTGAGACCACATGATGAAGGGTGAAGGGTCTTCTCTGCCATGCCAAGGCATGCTCCTCCAGCCTGCTGTCCACCCATCTATCAGTCACTCATCTATCACTATGAGTGATATTTTTTGATGTCATTCCAAGCTGAGACTTTTAACCCTGAGAATGCTTTGAATGAAACATTTTTATCTAAAAAGTATAAAGTCAAATAAACATCATCTAGAAAGCTTTTTTTCAGAAAAGATTCCTTTACAGCATTGTATTTCATTGATTAATTTTCTATACATCAGAACGATCAGATTTTTATTTATATTCTGCCAAAATTATTTCCATTAGTGTACTTTCTCAATTAAATTACTAATGAAAATTAGATTCATTAATCAGTTTTTTAACCTAAATAAGTTGGTTTTATTCATCAAGGCTCATATTTTCTTTTGTGGCCATTATTTTCCCTCATTTTAATTTTCCTGAGTCAAATAGTCTGTATTTATCTCTTAGCAAATGTGAGAAATTTTGTGAGACAGAAGAAAAGAGACAGATACAGGAAGAAGAGTGAGAGAAAGACGGTGAGAAGGAGAGAGAAAGAAAATGATGAGAAGATAAGAGCAAAAGGGAGTCAGTTAGAGAGACATCCACGCAGAGAGGGAGGCTATGGTGTCCGCAGAAACCAGAGACCTGGAAAAAACGATGACGATTTCATAGTTGGTATCTTGACTGAAGGTCTTCTCCCGACTGAATTTGGCTCTGGCCATTAAAAACGTGAGCTTTGAGCTGCCATCCCCGCCAAGGGAATAGTTTGGGTCCCATTATCCAGTATGAGCCAATATCCAGTTGTCTCTGCTAGTTTGTGAACTTGGAGCCAAGCAGGTCTCTCCTCCTCGCTCTCCATTGCCTCTTCACTAAAGTTCATCCTGTGTTTGAGTTGGGCTCTAGGTTTATTACTGTTTGTCCCCATTTTAGCTAACATCCTTTCATTTTGTAGTGAAAGAAAAATGGAGCCCTCAGAGTGAAGTTTCAAGCTCTCCCAAGTATGAGACAAGTCAGGACCACATTTGAATGAATGAATGAACTCAGATCCACTGTGTATCAGACACTTTATCATCATCGTTTCAGTCACCTGGACGTACTTCATTTTATCCTTGGAGATTGCAAATGTTTAGTGCTCGTTAACTACATTTTTATGTATCTTGGCCTTTGTTCCTCCTATTATCACGTTTATTCTTTTCATTTGATATTTTGAATTAAATTAATAATCTTCCTATAAGGTTTTAGTATCAATAAGGGATACACAGTAGAGAGACAGCTTTCTTAAGCAGAACTATTTTAGTCAGATTTCAGTTTGCTAACACTGATTGAGTACCTATAAAATGTCAGGCCCTCTAGTGGTTTACAAAGATTTGGGAAGCTTACAGATTATTTGGCACTTGAAGTCACTTACAAATGCTCTTTTTATTTCCTTGACAATGCTATTCATTTTCTTATAAAGAGATGATTTATGTTGGCTTTCAGTTATACATTATCCATGGACCCTTGTCAAATGCCAATGTCACCCACCAGTTCCTGGGAATTGTGAATTGTACCGTTAGAGAGTTATTCCTTTAATTAGTGTAAAAGAGTCTGGAGTTGCTCCCATGACTTGGTTTATAACCCCAGGGTGTCCTTACGCATTATGTTGTCATCAATTATCCAAAGCAGAACCACGATAGCCTATCCAAATCAGCAAAAGATGGATGAGTGTGCCACTGAGAGAACAGTGAAGGCAGCTGCAGGTTGAGATGCTGGCCAAGATATATAATATGTGGTTCCCAGGACATTAGGGGAAGAAATAGACAGTGACCCAAAATCATAGCAAATATCAGTAAGGCTTTATTGCAAGGATATGTGCCTGAAGCCTAAGTCATCACAATTGAGTAGAGAGAGCTGGAGGTTGTAGCCAGACACCCATTTTACTGGTAACTTTCATTTTTTTCAGTTCAACAAATGTCTATTGTGTACCTACTATAAACTTGGCTCAGCGCACAGTGCTGGAATGCAATTAAGACCAAGACACTACTTTCATGGAGCTTAATTGAGCAATGTTAAAAAGAATTACTGAGATATAATTGGGATGACTGCTACATAGAAGTAGAGTATTTGAAAGTGCCTGTCACGAGAAGCTTAACCCGGGTTAGGAAGAGAGGTTGGGAGAGGCTTAGTAAGGTTTCCCTGGGGAAATAAAAAGTAAGCTGACACTCAAAAAGTCAAAGACAAGTTAGGTTCAATAAAATACAAAGGAGCATAGAGAGTTCCAGGCAGGAAAATGGTACATGGTATTGTGACGGCAGGTGTGGTCAGTAGACCTAGAGCATGCAGGGTCGAGAGGCCATGCGAGCTGCTTATCCTTCTGGGTATAAATGGCATCTTCCATGAAATGCCATGATAGTGATACCTTCTGGGACTGACTGAAAAAGTGAGTTTATATAAAACATTTAGTCCCTGTGCACCAACGTATACAAATACACAGGGAGCGATTGCAAAATACAATCACAGTTTTGAAACATGAAACTGGATTTTATGAGAATTACAGAATTGTAGAACTAGAAATGCGCTCAACAATCATCCTGGACAACCCTTTATTTGAAGATGAGGTCAATGAGATCAGAGCTGGTCATTTACCCTAGTTTACAGCATTGCTTGCAGGCAGAGCTGGTAATGCGTTTTCTGATCCTGAATTCATTGCTCTTTGTCTTATACAGTGACTTTCAAAATAACTTATTTGTTGATATCACAAATATTGAAAATTTACATATTAATTGTTGAAGTCAGAATTTAAACCCAAATCTGCCTACTAGTAAAACCTATGTTTTTTATACCAAATCACAATGATACTCAATAAACAAATGAACCAGATGATATAAATAGATGAGTTAATGAGGGTATGAAGTTGCACAAGCAGTATTAAGAATTAGGCAGTGTTTTGATTAAATATGCAATAATGGTTTTGAGAAGAACATTTTTATTGTTCAGAATTGTTTTTAAACAGAAACCAATTCCGGGTATATGAGATAAAATGGATTTATTGTAAGAACATAGAATTGGCAGAAAGCTTGACAATAAAACATTCCAGAGCTTGGCAGCAAGAGCGATTGGGCCAGGATGTTGTTACTGCCTTAATTATGGGCTTAGTGGCAGTAGAGGACACATTCCAGCCATTAACTCATCTCTGTGGCACTTGCTCTAGTTTCGAGATTACTCAGTGGGAATGGCTAATTGGCTAAGCGAGGCTAAATGCTTCTGCCAGGGAGCAGGGAGGCAAAAGAACACTCTCTTTCAATTTCTGGTGAGAGAAGTAAGACACTAAGTCCCACCACCATTACAAGCAATGGGGGGTTTTATCAAATAGGAATGGAGGTTGGATGTTTGGCAACCAAAATAACAAAATGTTCCACTACAGCACTTTTTTCTGAATATTGATGAAAGTAGGGAGTAAAGTAAAAAATAAGTTTAAGTCAACTCATACGAAAAGTTTGTCTTAGAAGAATTTTCAATCACACTATGAGAGAAAAAAATTAATTTTCAGCAGTTAGCTAAAGGCAAGAGAAAAGAGAAATCCATGTTAATAAAGTTTATGATTCTAAAGATGTATCAAAAATGAAAGCAAATATTAAATATACAAATATCCTTTTTTACTTGAGAGATAATAGCTTTAGTATTCATCCACTGACCTAAAACACAAGAGTATAAAATGTTAGGGAGAAAAGAAAGAAAACTAAAAGCTTTATATATATATATATAGATAGATAGATAGATAGATAGATAGATAGATAGATAGAGTGTTTTTTTATTCTTATTTTTTGTTTTTATTTTATTTTATTTTATTTTTAACATTTTTTATTGACTTATAATCATTTTACAATGTTGTGTCAAATTCCAGTGTAGAGCCCAATTTTTCAGTTATACATGAACATGTATATATTCATTAGAGAGTTTTTAATATATATTTAGAACTATTTTAGAGGCAGCAAAGATGACTACAAAGCACTCAAACTATTCATATTGGAGGAATGAATCGTGAAAATATCCTTCACATTTTTCAGAAAAGGGAAGAAAATCTATAAACACACACAGATAAAATGACTTGGTTTTATTTTTTATTTTTATTTACTTATTTTTCACAAAAGCTTAAAGCTTTGTTTCTACTATCTGTTTGGGCAGAACAACAGTTCTCAAGTATGGGAAACAATAGTACCTATTTTCCCATCATACATAGACATGAGAATTCATAAGGAAGGATTTTGTAATAGTCGCCTGGAATAAGGATTGAGTTATGTGTGGGTTTCATCTTTCCCTCATCCTATACTTTCTATCTCCACCAACAGCAAAAAGCTAGTTGATTGAATAAATTCTTTATATCTCTATGAGGTACTTCGACAAGGAGGTCTCAAGATTGCACTTGAGGTCACAGAATGTGGTTCTCTGGGAGGATCTGAATAAATGCCAAGGATTATGGGTATTTCCAGCAAGTGAATTTCTAGAGAAAAATGTCAATAATGAATCCAGGCACTCAGTGTTCGGTCTGAAGCACCTTCATGCTCCATGTGCATCCACTGACACCACAGCTTTTCTCAAATGCCACAGTACATCCTCTCCAAGCCTTTAACAAGCTAACAATTAAAGAAAGGTGTACATATCATGGAAAGAGACGTGATGAATAGTAGCTCCCACACACTGAGGTCTTAACATGGTACCAAGTTAGCAGCTCATTCAGACCCACTCATTTAACCTTTACAAAAATCCTATAAAGTAGATACTATTGTATTATGTTTCTGGGGGGGAATGGGGCTCAAAGAGGTTAACTAAATAACTAAATTGCTCAGTATTACACAGCTTCTAAGTGGTGGATTTACACATACATAATGAGCTTAGTGAACTTTATTTTACTTTGCTCTAGCATATATAAGGCTTATCAAGGTGCTTTCTGAGTGAACTCTCATGCCCTCCAACCCAGTCTGACAATAGTTAATATCTTCTACTGAATTTATGTAATAACCTTCTTCACAACCAGCAAACATACATTCCTGATTGCTATATGATAGCATATAGAAAAAAATTTAAAAATAAAAAGAAGATAGAATTTTGGAAGCAGTTCAAATAAATGGAAATGAGAAAATTCTGTATAAATGTTATTTATTTTTTAGACTACCTCATACGCTTTTTTGATAAAATCAATTTCTAACACGTTTCTGAATGTCATCTTTGTCGCATTTAAACTCCCTTTTAAACAGTGATGAGGAATGCTAATGGTTTCCTTTATCAATGCTAGAATTGGGTTATAATGCAAACATAAATGTAGATATATACCAACATCTATAAATCAAGTGCTTGCTTATGTATAATATCTATTATAGTTGAGTTTTCTTCTGAAGCCTAGTTATTGGTCTGCAAACATTTAGTAAGAAATGTTTAATAGCAGACTAGTTCTCTCTTGTAGTGTCATGAAATGCTCTCACAAGATCCCTTCAAGTTATGTTCTTGGTTCAGTGAACAAACACTCATGTGAGATAAGAAATGAGAACAAAGGAGTGACCTTGTCTTATATGGGACCAAGTGATGCCTAACAGAAATGATGCTGGGAAATTTAGTCTAGACTGCAAAAGATCAAAGAATAAATTCATAGATTTGTGGAATTGAGTCACTATTCAACTTTGAAAACATGGTCATTGTCTTTTTTTCCCAAATTATTCTTACAAATATTTATCTAATATCTGTTATGTATAAAATCTGTCATTAGAATGAAATTGCATATGTGCTACTCATTCTTTTGTTGGAATCTTACTCAAAGATTAAAATATAGAAGACTGAGAATGTGATTATATTTATAATAACTCGTATAGGATGGATTTCCCCAAAGTGAAACTGAACATAATTCAAATACATAGTAGTTATCTAGCAAAATTTATTGAGTAAATATCCAATAACTCATTGCTATTTGGTCCAGAGATTCTCTGTGGAGAGAAAATTCACCTTTTTAACAGAAAAAAAAAATGTTTCAAAAATTATTAGCGTGGTTTTTCCCATTAGATTTCTTGAGTACGTGATTTGCACCCTAGTTGACCCATGCTATCCATATCCTTGGGCATACAGGAAAAAGAAAGAAAACTGGAAATTTTAATATTCAGCCTATTACATTTAAAAGTAGGCCTTTACAATAAGACAGTTACATTCAGCCTAAGTTACTTTTTTGATAAGGACTATCGAAGTTCTATATTTTGCTTTTGCTCTTTAAGCGTATTAATAGGCAGGCACGTCAGGCTAGATTTTACATAAGGAAAGATGAATGGAATAAAGGGTGGAATAAAGTTAAACCCTTTCTCAAACTAAGGTCTTAGGGAAAGGAAATAAAAGAAATGCGAAGAGAATAAAAAAACAGACAAATGTCTAACTCAGAGAGGGAAAGCCAACTTAGATGCTGTGAGATCATTTGCTGTGCCACTGAAAGGAGACCATCTCGTAAACTTTCCCATTATTTAACAACATGGTTAAATAGGATGTTGCAGCAGCTTAGTCCCCTGGGCCACTCTGAGTCCCAGTGTGGTACACATGCTGATTTGCCAGCCAGTAGCCTGCAGAGGGCAAATAGTGGTGGAAGTACAAAGTGACCTCCCACTGGAGAAGGTGGGAAGACATCTATGCCATGGGACAAGGTAGTGGATGGACCAAGAACAAGCACCAGTTAAAGCTGAGTTGAAGTGAAGTCAACAGGGAGTGCCCCAAACTACTGCTGAAGCTTGGAGAGATCAGATTGTGCGTTAAACTGGCTGCAGAACTCACCGCCTATATCAGTAAGGTGTGCAGCAAAAAACATACCATCCTAGAGATCCGAGGGTTAGCATGAGGTCGCTGAACCCCTACCTTCCACTTCCTGAAGCATAGGAAGCCTGACTTACCATACATTTAGACGCCAGGAAAAAAGAGTTCAGGAGGCTGATCCAGAGACTGAGCCCTTTTATGCAAAAGGGACTGAACACTGCCCCCTGAAGAAAGTTTCACTGTTTGTTTGGGCTAAAATTTAGTCCATTTAGATATTTAGTAATTTTTTCCCCTGCTCGTTGTGGTGTGAAGCCTTGTAGAAAATATAATATTCAGTTTAATCAAGAATAAAAAAACCCTGCCTTTTATTTTGAATGTCCAAGTAGCATTGTGAGCTAAAATGTATGACCCGAAACCTCTCTTCCTCCATACACTCTTCACTGAAGACAGAATTGTCATTCAAAAGCAACGAAGTATTGCTAGACCATGCTCTTTTATTTTTCCTGCAGATCAGTTGATCTCTCTTTCTCTCTCTCTCTCTTTTTCCCATGAAGAGTTGGATGTCCCAGAAGAAGTCTTTCAAAACAGATACACAATTGAAAAAGACAGAGTTCTCCCTTTCTTAGCAAGAGAGAGGGGATAGTCACAGAAGCTCACATTTCTAGTAAACATAACACGTTAAATGTGACTGTGATTTTTAGAAAATGGCATGAGAACACAGGGGACAGAGTGACTCCCTGTACCGGAGGAACTTTTGAAGCTTGGGTGATGTTTGACCAAGGCTTTGACGAGCAGGTAGTAACTGGCCAGGATGGGAAGAAGGGAGAAGGATATCCCAAACAGCTTATTTGAAAGCACAGAAGTGAACAAAACCCAGGCATGCTTGGGGACTGGGAGGATTTGTTGTGACTGAAACATATGGTGCACTCATGTAGAAGCAGAGAATGACTAACTATAAGTCTAGAAGCAATGAGCCTGAAGTACAAGCCTGTGCACAGTTAAATATTGAATAGTGGGTCTTTTGATATTTGAGTATTATGGGAGCTATGAGTATTATGGGAATTTTAAAAAGAGGAAGAATAATGAGGACAAAGAGTTCAGTGAAGACTTCATGGAGCAGGCAAATGATTCACTGGGATGCCCTCCACATTGCGGTTCTTATGTTAACAATATTCATATTACACCCCATGAAATCAATGGGCACCTGTGCATTAAAGTGTCAGGATGAGAGGGACCAGCATGTGGACCTTCTGATTGAGATGCATGGCTGTTAGGCTGATGGATACAGCCGTTGGTGCGGGAAAAGACTAGTTTTCCTGGCAGCTCCATCTAGGGCAGCATCACCTAAGACTGCTCCTTGGGTACCATTTCCATTGGTGATTAATGGGTGTTTCCTGGAATAATGAAAAAAAAAGCTTGTGGACCAAACTCAGTGGGCTTCTGAGATGCACTTTATTAATATTCTACTAGGTGCTGGGATGATCCAGGTGGTGATAATGTAAGCAGTGTTTTCTCCACAAACTGAACCACAGAACCTTTTCCTGGAACATCTCACAGGATTAACCTTCCACAGGACACAATTTAATAAGCATAGACAGGCATGGGTTGGCTGTTGAAAACAGGTAAATCTAGGATATCATTTGGCCAGAAAATAATTCAAAATAGAACAAGGTGCCCTACCAAGAGGTGTTCTACATAAGGAAATACTTAAGTAGGTGATATTTAGGGAGTGAACTATGGAAATGTGCAGTTTTCACTGGGGATACTCATAGTGTCCTACCTGACCCAACTTGTTAAAAAAATTAGTTGCTATAGAAAGATACAGCCTTTCTGCTTTCCTTTCTTGTCTCTGAAATTTGACATTCAACCCCTTTGTCTAGCTCTCTTTATCTCTCCTTCCCAGTCCTTTGGTGTTTGGTTCAGCACCTCAGTTTAAATATTCTCTTGCCTACATCCCCCTCCTTTGCTCTGGTGGCTGAATATAAGGAGCTCTCCTTCATCCAGATTCAGATGTTAAACTTACAGGTCTATCTTCCAAGACAGTAGGTAAGAAATTCCCTCACTCTTCTCAAGGTTCTCCATAGAGGTAGGGGGATCCATTTAAAGCCTGGCAAGGCTGGTATATTAGAAACGGAGTGCTTGTCCCAGGGGTAGTATGCATAGGAGTTAGGCAAGGTCTCTGGTCTAGATGGTCTGGGTAGGAGGTAGGTGACTGGCTCAAGCATTCAGGTAAAGGGACAAGGATCAGAATCTAGTTACCAGAGTTGGGAACCAAGGTAAAGACTGGAGGACAAAGTCAGAGTTTGCCAACGTAAATTGCCAAAAGTATATTTCTAGATGGATGTCAAAAACAATCCTCCAAGCTTAGAATTCCCCAAACTGAATCCTTGCTCCCCTCCCCCCCGTCTGTAGTCCTGATGCTCCTACGGTTCTTACAGTCTCAAAAAGTGACACCGTCATTAACCCATTTTTTTAGCCCCGAAACTTAAAGCCCACACTCAGGCCAAGATTCTTCCTCTCTTGAGGATTTTGCAGTTGATTTCACCTCTTGAACTCCCCCCTCCCCCAGGTATTGTCACGTTTTGGTCTTTCATATCATTTAGCTGTTATTAAACTACTATGTCATCTTCCCAGAGAGTTCTTTCCTGACATCTTGAAATCAAATAATACTACATCTTCTCAATTTTATTATTCTCCATCACACTTATCACTATATGAAATTATATCATTTACTTTTTTTTTCCTACTTGTAGCCTTTCTCTTCCACCAGAACCTATGTAAGCTTTATGAGGCTAAGGACTTCCCTTGTCTTGATTAGATAGTTGCTATGTTCTTAGTTCCCTGCACATAGCAGATGTCAGTATTCACGGAATGAATAGATAGATAGCTGGATAGATGGATGGATGGATGGATGGATGAATAAATTTGGGTAATTAGAGGATCTTGAAAAACGGTTGTACATCATCTCTTTGTCCCATAAAAACAAGTGAAGACTTTCCTTCCCATATTCCTGATGTTTCACTGAAACATCCTTTAAGTTGTCCCATTTCTGCACACGTCCAAAGATATTTTCACACAGCATTCAAACAACTTAACATACTTTTTAGTATGATGTTTTAATTCTTCTTCTTTATAATTAAACATAGCATATGCTTCACATATGCTCCTAGTAGCTGAAAAATGCTGTGACTTGAACTGTTTTTCCCTCTCCTGGCATCTCTAGTTTAGTGGAGCTTCCATACCAGCCACAGAGCCATCAATAACATTATTTCCAATTATTAAAGTATATGTTGGTCACAGAATACCTGTATTTTTAAAATGCCTAGTAAAATGGTCAATCCAGGCAGTGATCATAGTGGCCATTAACATAAAATAAGAGACAACCAGATATTAATTTACCTTTTGATATAAATGTATGCCTTTTTGAAGGTTGTTGAGTGTTGCCAAAAAAAATTAATCGGATTAAGCCTCTAGTTCTGATTGCCAGTGTACATTAAATGCAGAGAACAGAGAAACACGTCACATGACCCCACACATATGCAATCAGTGAAATCTAGACTGTGGAAAACCCGAGTCAACAAAAAGCCCATTTTTTCCAACAAATACAAGAAAACAAAAGGTAAATAGAGGTTTAAGAGGCATTGTAAACAAATGTGATCTGTGGCTCTTACTTGGATTTCAATCTAACAAAATCAATATATCAATGGTAAAAACTAAATAAAACAAATAGAAACATTCTTACAAAAGAATCTTAGAAAATGTAATACCTTACTGTTTTCTAGAAAATAAGCCCATGGGAGGAGGTCCAGTGAAAGAGATTCATGTGATTATACTAACCAATGGGACTTTTATACACGTATTTTTTATTAAAACATCTTCATGTAGATAAACTTAGAGAAGACATACGATTATAGGTCACTGTGTGCAAAGACAAATGACTGAAGACTAAAATATTCTCAGGGAAGTTGGAAATTCTGAAAAAAATGTTGTAACCTAATTTCATGGGGATACTTATAAGAATTTTAAAGTTATTTTCATTCCTTAGGAAAAATTTTTGTATGTCTTTTGGGGCTGGATAGCAGGGAATTTACATAATCACTATCACTTTCTTTACTTATAACCCACCGCTCAGGGCTAGTGGTTTCCTTAAACTATCAAAGGAAAAAAAGTGTGGCCCTAGATTTATAGCTATTATTGGGTGTTCTTAAAATGTACTTCCCAGTTCCTAAAACTAAAGCTTTAGATCAGTGGATGAAGCAATGAAATGAAAACTATCCAGAAAACTTTGGAAAGACTCTTCCTTTTGAGGAGCTACAAAAGGGAAGGATTGCTAGAGACTAGATAAATGCCAACCATAGATAAAAGCTCAGCTTTATCTCCCATCGCCAACGTCTCTACCTGGAAAACGTTTGTCAGAAGTAGGAAAATAGATTAATAATAAAGTCACCTTTTTCTTCCTCTTTCTCTGCTTACTCTTTGTTATGTTATTGATTGAGGAAGAAATACAATTTCTGACAGTAAGAAAAAGAATGAGAAAAAAATGGGTCAAAAATAAGAATACCCACCTTCTGAATAGTCAAGAGTTCGCTGTATTGATACTAAAATGGAAAGACCCTGATTCATTCAGTTTGCTGTTTATATATAGTATGTATGCATCTGCACAGATATATTATGTATGTGCATACATACAATTCATACACACATCTTTATGTGTATTTAATGCACCCGTGTGTGTACACACACACACACACACACACATAAACAGTTGACCTTTGAACAACATGGGTTTGACCTGTATAGGTCCACTTGTATGGGGATTTTTTTCAGCACTAAATACTACAGTACTACACACTCCATGGTTGGTTGAATCAAGGATGCAGAACCACAGATACAGAGGGACAACTGTAAAGTTTTACTCCGATTTTCTACTGCGCAGAGGGTCAGCGCCCCAACCCCTGAGATGTTCATGGGTCAGCTATATAGAGACAGAGACAGACAGACACAGTAAGACAGAATAAATTTCAAACAATGAACATCCTTTTCTCCTTAGAAAATAACTTTCTATGATCTCTTTCCTCTACATTTCCTATATGTTTTCATGCTGAGTGTGTGATGTGCATTTTGCTGGATGTACAAAATATATTTTTAAAGACATTATTATGCCTTTGCATTTGTTAATAAGATATATTATTATAAATACTAATGAATATTATTAATAATAAAATATTTGATTTCTGTAGTCATAGTGGTTGTGGCTCTTTTTTCTTCTTAAATAATTGCTAAATTACTAACGATTGCTAAACTAAGTTAATAATTGAAATGCATTTAGACCTGAGTTTGAAATCCACCATGCAGCTGTCAAAATAATGATAAGCCTCTTCCTCCCCTGCCTAGTAAATGCTGGGAACCTATGCCCTGTCCAAATGATACTTTACATCTAACCTATTATAGCGTTGTGTTTTAAGAAACAAATACATTTCCATAGAAACATATCCATTTTATTATATTTTTCATGTTTTAATTAGATCTCCTGGGAAACATCTAGGCACATGAATTAAAGCTAAAAATGTAGAGGCAGCAGAAACACTCATTAGATATCTTTAGATTTCATTATACTTCAGGGTTGAGTGTTTTACCATAGGTTTTCCAGATGAAGATTTTTTTACCTGTAGCCCTCATCCATAAAATGCCACCCTACGAGTTAATCTACCTTGAATCTGTCATCAGATCTAAGCTTGATAAGGCACTTGGTGGCACAGGTTCTCAATGTACTGTTTGTCAACTGCGTAAAAAGTTTCATCAGCTTTTTATCCTGCTGTTGCTCCATACTGACTTTTGTTCCTTAGCAGTAATCGCTGAAGACTAAACAAAATTAATGGAATATTTTGCACTGTTTTATCTCCTAAGAAATCCCTTCCTCCACTTCTATTTTAATAGAACAGTATCTCTCCCTGCCTCTCTCTTTCTTCCTCCCTCCCTGCCTCCCTCTCTTCCTTCCTGCCTCCCTCTCTTCCTTCCTGCCTCCCTCTCTTCTTTCCTTCCTTCCTCCCTCCCTCTCTCTTTCTTTCTCTTTCCTTCTTTCTTTCCTTCTTTGTTTCCTTCTTTCTTCCTTCCTTTCTTCCTTCCTTTCTTCCTTTCTTTCTTCTTATGCCTTTAATACCACGAGCTTCATTTAGCCAGTCTGGAAAACACATTTGATCGTGGGAAGTTGGAGTTTTTCTTTCCTGGTCCATCCTCAATAGACATTCATTAGGACGGTGGGTTATGTCCTGGTTGTTTTCCCTGCTCTTTTTATGACAGGTCTATTCTTCTGTCTCAGCTGGGGCCATGGTGGGCCCCCTGGCTTCTCCAGTGTCCTCTCCAGGAAAGGACAGCAAGGGGGCAGGAGCCAGAACCTGGCTCTTCTCTTCATCCATGCTATTTTTTTCTCAGAGGTGATGTGACTGAATCCATTGTTGTCCATGAACGCTGCCACTTGAATCACTGATCCCATCTTTTCTCCTCCCACTGGCACCACCTCCATTTCGCCTGTTGGCCAGAGATCGACCCTCATCAGCCCACTGTATTCTTATTCCTGGGGGAAAAGGGGAGGTTGGAAGTCTCCTGTGACCTGTGCAGCATGGAGGTAGGGGAGTGGGGGGAGAACGTGGTCACTCAGAGACTGAACAACAGAGAGGAAGTGCTGGAAAGGAGAGAGGAAGCTGGACTCAGGACTGGGGAGGAAGCGGAGGAAAGAACAGGTGGGAAGAAGAACATCAGGGAACGGATGAGAAAGGAACAGGAGAGGAGGGAAAGACTGCAGGGAGGAAAAAAAAAAAAGGCTGGTATCGCTTACAAATGCCTTTACTTTTGCTAAATAGCTTAGGTCAACAGACTAATTAAGAACTTATATTTGAAGTTCAACATTAGGGACACAGATAAACAAGAAGCCCTCCTTATCACTAAAGAGCCCGAGGTCAAGAAGAGGAGACCATTGTGTAATTGCCCATTTGCAATATGGCGGGATACATGAAGTGGTTTGGGTGTAGAAGAAATGTAGATAATTTAAATCATCAAGTTGCTTTTTAGCTCAACATGTCATCTAACAAATTTCACAAAAATGTGGTTTAGCTAACATCTTCTCAATTAAAACCTTCTGTGGGGTCTTCTGTAGTTTTCCAGTGCAGATTTGGTATCCTTCATAATGAACATGAAACAATCTAAGATAGAGTGCCTTCTGAATTACTAAATGGCTTAATTAAGCCCTGGGTTATTTTGTTATGTCAGTTTTCTTTATTTATTATTTCCTGATAATTTGAGGATTGAAATTGTTTATCCAAAACACAAAATCAGTTTTTATGCAGCCAGATATTAAAGAGAAAATAGTTCTTTAATGATGCTAGGAACCAAAAAGTTCATAGTTTATTATGTTTGATAAGAACTTATAAAATAATGACCATCTACTATAAATTATTCACTAGCCTTTAAACTCTATACTTGTATCACAAGGATTGAACTTGTTCAGAGAGAAGAGAATATTTTGTATTAATAATTGCAAGTAGCAGTACACATGGTAAATTCTGTCATGTTTTGGTACACAGAATACTAAACCATCCACTTTTTTTTTTTTTTTTTTGCTACCCATACGTTTTGCTTCTTTGCATTCCTCAACTATTAGGCAAAATAAAACAAACTATATCAAAGAAAGTTTTCAAAACTCGATTTTCAAATAGGATTTTCTCTATTCTCAGCTCTGATATTTGCAGCAGATAGCAATTTCTGTTTTGTATTGTCCATGTTCCATGTTTGTTTCTTTTCTGTTTCTGAGTTCATATTTTCTGTTTCCTACATTCTACTTCTGCCTTTTCTTCTTGTCCAATTTCAGTTCACAAAAGTTAGGCTTGAATTAGTTCTTCTTTATCTCTAATGCTTGGGCTTGAGATTATTGTTACCATATCCAGGAACTGATGAAAGATGACTTTCTAGAGTTTATTGGAGATCTTTGCATCACTAGTAATTCAAATAGAAGTGGACAGCTCATTTCTAAAAAATATTGGGGTTGACAGTCTTAAAAAGTAGTTTTATTAAAAAGATGACAAAGGACCAATTGCAATGGACTGTGTTACTCCCATATCATGCAATTGACCTCATGCTCTGGAATGTACAATTTATCTTTCTAACTAACTCACCAACTAGCCAACAAACTAACATAAAAATTCCATCACTACCTTCTTTCCATTATCTTTCTTCTGGGTGCCTATGCCTAGGCTACTGAGTTCTTAAGCAAAAAAAAAAAAAAAAAAAAAAAAAATCCCTGCTATGGAATGTGTAATCAAATCAAAACAATATTCACTGAGCTCATCTAGGCCCTCAATGTACCTTTCAAATCCTATGTAGTCATATAGCATCATCTCGCCTCATTTTCAAGTTCCCTCTATCCTCTCAACAATCTATTGAAATCCCAGATTTTGCTCATATTCTCCTTTATTGGATAAAAAAATTTTTTTCTATTCATGATGAGTCAAGTTCTAGTGCAAGGACTTGTCACCTAGCCAAAATAGTGACATCTAGCAGAGTGTGTTAGAAGTCCCTGCTCTGTGTATTTAAGATTCCCCTGGAAACATTTGTCACTCATTAGAAGATACAGTAATATAGTAAATTACTTGCTTACTTGTTTCTCTTCTTTGCTGGACTATGAGCTCCTTAAAGAGAAACACTGAGTCTTTTTATTTTTTTGGCCACTTTTCATATTAAGCAAAATATGGATGCTTAATAAATCCCTTCAAGGTAAATTGAACGCACTTAAGGATTTGAAAGAAGCCTTAAAGAGATATTTAAGTCAATATCAAGCAAGAAGAAAGCAAGAATATTTTATATACCAAAGTGCCGAAAACCACAACTGCTAGTGACTGGGCCTTAACACGTTTGTTGAAGGCAGTGCTGAATGCCCGAAATATTGAATTAGAAACTAAATCTCATAAAACTGGGATAAGGCCATTAGAGATACATGTGGAGCAATTTATGTTCTGCTTTTGATTAAAATCACATATCTGAGAATTAATCTTTGTAACAAATTGAAGAATTTTGACTATAAAGTTTTATATCTCCCAACAAGCAAAACATATGAATAGAAAAACACATTGGGTGTGTAAAGTAGCAAAGTGCTTTTCAAACCACATCTACAAATGCATCTTCAAAACAGGTAGGCGTAGAAGGACCATTTGTCAGATATCAAACTCTCATCAAGTATGATGTAGGAATAAACTCCAGCTAGTCATGTGGTTGAATTATTTTTATATTGCCTAATTCTATTTACTTTATTTTTAAGAAAATTTTTGTGTATGAATTCATGAACCATATTGGTCTGTAATCTTCTTCTTTTTTTTTTTTTTTTGGTTTTGTCTTTGTCTGGTTTTGTTATTAGGGTAACAATAAGGAGTTAGGAAGCATTCTTTCTTCTATTTTATGAAAGCAATTGTATGAAGTTGGTTTTAACTCTTTTTTAAATGTGTAGTAGAAGTCCCTGGTGCTGGAGATTTCTTCTGGAGGAATTTTTTAGTTACAATTCAATATTTTTAGTAGTTAGAGGACTATTCAGATAATATATTTCACATTGGATGAGTTATGACACTTTGTGTTTTTGGGGTAGCTATTCCATTTCAACTAAGTTGCCAAACGTATGTGTGTGGAGTTGTTCGTTGTATTCTATTATGATCTTTTGATGTCTGCAGGTCTATAGTGATAACCCCTATTTTATACCAGATACTGGTAATTTATGTTTTTTTTCCCTCTGTTAGTTTTGTATAGACTCATTAATTTTATCGATATTTTCAAAGAATCAGCTCTTTGATTTACTGATGTTTACTCTTGTTTTCAGTTTCACTGGTTTCTAATTTGTTGTTTGTTCCTTCTTTTTGTTTGCATTGCTGTCCTTGGCATGTGAGCTTAGATTATCCATTTGGGACTTTGCCTCTTCTATTGTATGCATACAGGATTGTAAGTTTCTCTCTCAGCACTGTTTTAGTTATGTCCCACCAACCTTGATATGCTGTGTTTTTTATTCAGTTCAACTTATTTATTGATTTTTCTTGAGACTTCTTTGACTCATGGATTATTTAAAAGTGTGTTGTTTAGTTTGTAAGTGTTTGGAGATATTCCTGTTACATTTCTGCTATTGATTTCTGGATTGATTCCATTGTGGTCAAACTCTGTATGATTTCAGTCCTTTTAAATTTACTGAGGTTTGTTTTATAACCAGGATATGGTCTATATTGGTATATGTTTCATGGGTGCATAATAAGAATGTATATTCGGCTGTTGTGAAGACTGTTCTATAAATGTTGATTAGATCCTGTTGGTTGATTGTGTTACTGAATTCTTCTATATCCTTGCAGATTTTCTGTCTAGTTGTTTTATAAATTATAAATTATTGAGAGACTGATGTGGAAATCTCCAACTATAATTGTGGATTTTTCTATTTCTCATTTTGGTTCTAGCAGTTTTTTCTTCACATATTTTGCAGCTCTGCAAAATATTTGTTTTATACACTTTTAGGATTGCCATGTCTTCTTGGTGGATTGACCCTTCATTTAGTATATTCTCTTCCTTTCTGGGATTTTTTTTATTCTGAAGCCGATGTTATCTGATATTAATAAATAATTACTGTTTCTTTTGATTAATGTTTTCATGATATATCCTTTTCCTTTTCATCTCAATTTGCCTGTATTTGAAGTGAATTTCTTGTTGACAGTATATAGATGGGTGTTATTTTATAATCCACCCTGCCTATCCCTGTCTTTTTAGTCATGCGTTTAGATAATTTATATTTCATTTAATTATTGATAAACTGGAGCTTATGTATGCCATTTGATTTTTGATGTTCTGCTTTGAGTGAAATGCAGATATTTTTACAAAATGCTATGAAACTCTGAGTCTTATTTAAACTTTCTCTTTTAGTTGGCTTTTTCTGATACTGCTTCAGTAGGAGAAGGAAGATGTTACATTGTATTGCCAGGTGGAGGTAAAAATCCAGGTTTTCCTCTCAGCTCATTCAATACCCAAGAGGAGGGTTCTTTCTTACTCTCAATAATAGTAACAGTCTTGACTTGACAGTAGGTCCCTTTTCACATCATCCCAGCCAAATAGGGGAGGGGCACATCTGTTGCTGCTAAGAGGGAGTGGAAGTTCAGGCTCCCATGTGCTCTCCATTGACACTGCTGGGAGCGAGCATTGTCACTGTCCAGTGGAGAGGAAAGTTTCAACTCCCTACTTTGTCTTCTCTGACACCACACCATTGGAGAAATGGAGTATCTCATTACACACCTGCCAGGGTGGAATCTAGGTTTCCTACTCAGCATTTGCTGCTGTGGTGGGGGTTGGACCACAGTTTTATTTTTCTGTGGTGTTTGGCTGCAATAGAGCACTTATTGTCTAAAATGGGGTAAGTCACGGTGAGAACATGTTCCCTTGATGTAATGTAAAGGAAGAAGCACTTTACCTCTGTGGTCTTTCTCCCTCAAACCCATAACCCCAGTCAAATCATGAGAAAACACTGAACAAATCCCACTATGAGATCATCCTACAAAATCCCTGCCAGGACTCCTCAGAGCCATCAAGATCATCAAAAACAAAGAAATCCTGAAAAACTGAGGAGCCTAAAAAGATATGAGAACAAAATATAATATAGTATCCTGGATGCGATCCTAGAAATGAAAAAAAAGGACATCATTTGAAAAATGAAGGAAATGCGAAAAAGTATGGACTTTAGTTAGTAACAATGTATCGGTATTATAACAAATGTACCAACTAATGTAAGATGTTAATGATAGAAGAAACTGGTTGTGGGAGGTATGGTCTCTGAATTATTCTTGCAATTTTTTCTCTAAATTTAAAACTGTTTTAAAAATTTTGTTATATTTGGAAAATGGGAAAAAATGTAATTACCTTAATAACAAAAACCTCTCATTTAATCATGTGCTTTTTTTTTTTTGCAAGCCATTGATTGTGCTTTTTAGACATAGTAAAAAGTGATAGTATTAACATATGAAATTATCTGCTAGCCAGCAGAATTCCTCACTTAGCTCACATCTTCATGTATGTACTCTGTGAAGAGTGTGTGTTCATGTAAAAGTGTTGAGGAAGATTGACAACATGTGGTGTTTAGAATGACCTTGAAAAACTGACTTTATCCAAGGATGGTCAACATGCCCAGATAAATTTTTTGTTAAGTATCACTTGCAAGGATATGATTCTTTGAAAGTTCGTTAACATATAAGGCATAAATAGCACATTTTTATCAACCCGAATCTTAATATCTAGAAGAGCCCTTTCATTTTTTTTAAATAGATATACATTATTGATGACTGCTGATTCCAAACCTATTTAGGTTCTTGATTCAAATACAAATATGCATGGTTAGTTACCTATTTAGTTGGCTTGTTAATCGATAAAGTCCAATTTCCTGCACCTCATTAATGTTTATTTCCTTTCCATTATAGCTTTTCACTTTGTAAATTCAATACTGATAAATGCTTTCATATTCATTCTCTTTTTTGCTTTGTGGAAACTCAGAAACATCCCTCATTATTAGCACTGATATTTAGGAATTTTTCTGATCCTCCCTTAATGACGCCTTTTGTGATTTGAAGTTTGTGTTTCTAATCTGCAATTCATATGTTTCCAACTTAGATTATAAATTCTCTGCAGACGGCATCTTTTTTTTCTCTTTAGTATATGCATTATACGGGGGGCTGGTAAAAACATTACATCAATATTAGATGTTGACAAATAATGCAATTACACAGAAATCATTTTTGCATTAAAATTTGATTGGAGAAACTAATGCCAATTAATTAGTAATTTAAAATATTAGAAAGTCTATTTATACACATGCTGCTAAATTGAATGTTACGAAAATGAGTCTAAATATTTGTGCATATTTACAAATTACTATAATATCACACTATTCAGGCATCATCTTTGGGTGCTGATGTTAGTCTCTGGACATCCACATGTTCTTTCTCATGGTGATGATCTTTTATAAGTTTGGGGGTTCCCCAATACCTGGGACAGTTAAATTCCTTTTATATGACACTTTCCTGAAATTGAGCAGATGGACGCTAAATAAGTCCAAGTGGTTTTTGTTTTGGAATTGAGAATATCATGACATTTAAGAGATAGAAACACTTGGCTTGCCCACACTGGGGAACTTCATTTCAGAGCGGTGACCTTTCATTGATGCTGATTGCATCTATAAATACGAATTCCTTTTATCCTCAGCGTCAGTTCACAGAAGGACAAAACTGCAATAACAAAGGAAGAAAATTCTTTAAAAACTCTCTCTTCTCTTTTCAGTATCATAGAGACTGTGAATATGTCCTTAATGATTTTGAATCACTTTGTAAATGTGATTCCTATTTGATTCGTGATCACGCACTCTGTTTAGAAGCCCCACAATGGGCACTTGGCCCTTCCAGGTTTCATCTAACTTACCAAGAACCATGTGGTTTCTGTTCTTCTTCTGAGAGCCCCATAGGGGTTTTGGATGATGTATGGAGGCCTCCCTTGGCTGATGCTGGGGAAGATGCTGCCACTGGAGTGGCTGCAGTCTGGGTATAAGTCAGCACCTCCGGCTAGGAACTTCACAGACGACTGCCATCACCACGGGCATGTGTGCACTTGCTTTGCTGGGCTCCTTTCTGACACTTGAAAGCTTGTAAAGTCTCAAGTTTCTGCCATGCCCGGCACCCTAGTGAACTCCCAAAATTACCATCTAATCGGAATATCTCCAGATGAAAATTTCATCTTCTAATGTCAAGATAGAAAGCTTAGAAGTAGAGCTAGTTGGGGATGGCAGATCTTCCCACTGACTGGTGGGAAGGCTGGTGCATTGCAAAGGCACAAGCTTTTTTCCCCCCCATATCTCAGGGTCTAACTGCTGTAATTTCAATCATGTGTTGAGTAAGTTGACCTTCTTTCACACTTCAGTTAATTTCTCATTATCCTCTTAAACATTATTTCGATATTGTATCAGGCTATTGTCGGAAGAGACTACTTTGGGAGCAGGTGCTAAGAGGAAGCATCCACTCACTCTCCTCCAGATACACTGCCTCTGGACACCTTTGCTCCCTCCTCAGAAGCTGGCTGGCAGCCTGAACGTCCTGACTTCATTGTCTGCCTTCAGGAGAATGGGGCTAAATTCCCGGCAGACTGATAGCTGGGAAACATCAGTATTTGAGGCGGGGACCCACGTCTCCTCAGTGCTGTCATGCACTCATCTTGCCTCACTAGACAAGTGGTCCTAATGCCACAGCTTTCCCTTTCCCCCTTCAGGGCTAGTTGGGGGAATTATCTGACTATCTGCGTGTGTGAGACTTGATCTGCCTTCTGATGCTGTATCTCTTGTTAGAAAGGCGTCAACAGTATCCACGGAGGTATCTCATTTAGCAGACCTCTTCATCCACACACGTCTGTGACAGCCAGATTTCACCATTCACCTCTACTTGGCCTTTCCTTAGAGGAAAAGGACCTTCTAAGTTTCTAAGAGTTGGGTTACAAGGTACAAAGGGCTGCATACTAGAATGACTCAAAAAGCTTTTAAAAACTCGAATGCCTCTCTCTGACCCTCCATACAGAGATGCACATGAATTGTTTTGGGGTGAGGCTTAACCATCAGTAGTTTTTAAAAGCCCGATCCATGGTAAGTCCACAGCTCTTATTATTATTCATTTCCATAATTTAATCAGCTTTCTTGTCTATTCACTAATGTTTAAAATACACAGTTGAAATTGAGCATTGAATAGAAAAGTTGGAAATGACATGGAGACAGTATAAAGCTTTTGTGGCGAATTATCAACAATTTATCACCAGTAGAAAAGTTGCAAGCATTTTCATTGACTGAGACAGAGAGATGATTCAGATGGACTAGATCAGTGAAGTAAACACTATTGAAACTTTCTGATAACATTTGGCGAAGTAAATATGTTCAAGGTTCTTTTGGTATCCAAGGGGTTGTCAAATAAATCAAGTTCTGTGCTGTCCATGGATTTAAATTGGCCAAAAGAAAAGGAACTATTTATTCTGACTTATCCTGCAAGGTGAAGGGGCTCTCAGTGATTCTGACTAATAGAAGAACCTAAAACAATTTAAAGAGCTGCTATCGGTTTGTTCATGGATAAGTGTATTCTCTTAGCAGTGCTTTTGTTCACTCTGCTCTTCTCGCCTCATCATGGAACAAAAATACTCTCTTACCTTCTCACTCTTTTCCCCCAAGGATTGTAATTTCAGCCTAACATTTAAATTTCCCAAGGTTTTTAAAAAAAATTTTATAAATACAGTTGTAACTTACAATTTTTATTAGCAAGACTAGTCCTAGGGATTATTCCACAATATAAGGTATCACTTATTTATTATCCCTGCTTCAATTTACTTGTTATCCTGTGACTTTAGCGGGAGTGTCACCTTTGATACCAGATAATATTTAAACACTAAAAGTCAGGGTCTTTGAACTTGTCTGGGATATATAGGGTTTAACATTTCTCTCTTTTGCTGGGTGATTATCTTGCACTAATTCAATTTAATCAGTTTGCCGCCTTTCTAGAAAATCATAGTGCTTTATGTGGTATGAAATGAAGCTGAATTTTTTTTTAACTTCTCCTAATGCTAATTTTAAATGCCAGCAAAGAACCAACTGCTGTGAAAATTAATGAATGAGCTGCACCACTCTGTCTTCACTTTGCTCTTGAGTGATATTATACCCTGAGAACACATGCAACACACAAAATAAACTCAAATAATACAAATGACACCAAGGAAACAGTAATCTACCTGCTAGCTGGCTGAGAAGGCAGACTAACAATTCTATTCTTTTTGCTGTGGACAATTCTTCTTAAGAAAATGAAGGGAAAAGTCTTCTTTTTGTTGCTAATCCAAGGTAGTGTTTGAAGGTGCTGCTATGGGATTCTATTGTATTATTTTTGCAAAACTACTATATTTATTGTTTCTATTCCATTGTGTCATGCATCACATGCAAGGAGATCTGCAAAAAAACTAATTTCTGAAATTCCACAGTCACACTACTCCAGCACTTGATGGTGCAGTAGGTAGCGGTGTGGAGTTCCTCAGACTTGGGTTCAAATCTCAGCCCAGCTCTGACACTGTTCAACCCGAGAAACTTCTTTACTGGCTCTGGGGATCACTCTCCTCATTTGTAAAATGAGGATAATGGCCTTAATCATCTACATTGGATTCTGATGACAAGTGGTCATAATATGTGTTAAGGATCAAGTCCATAATAGACAATAAATCCTAGTTATCATCATCTCATTATACAATAAAGGCCAATCATACAGAGAAAGACACATTCTTTCTATGCTATGCTAAAACTCAGTGTAGTACATGTACACATTTGTAGACAATGAACAGACAGCCTCCAGATACTCTGTTCAAATGTCATTTCTGTCAGTGATCTCTAGTCCTAATGATAAAACAGAGAGGATATTTGACGTGAACACTAGAAAATCATGGCTTTCTGTTTGATCCCAGGATTGAATGTGGGGAGTTAATATTTTTTTTCTCTAATGATCCAGAAAAAGATTTTTTTTCTTAAGAACAGAATATGTACAAAGTTAAAAATATTACAGAGGAATAAAAACATAATTACAACTGTTTGAGCATGTTTTTGGTGAGACTACAATTTTTTTTTCTTTTTGTCTGCAGAAGTAATTCATGTAGGACTGGATGACTGAAATACAATAGAACAGTCAGTTACAAGACTGATTAAATAAAGCACATCCATTTAAATGGCATTATATATGTGTGTGTTGTATCTAAGTAGCTATATTTATACTACACGACAACCATGTAACAGAAACTTAGCACTGCAGGATAATAAATCTATCTGCTGAATTAAAATAGTGGCTTTTCGATAGTGAATGGAAATAATAAAAGATTAATGATAGACTTGGAAGAAATAAGCAGATTCTAGATCTTGAGTTTGTAGAACTTGAGATCCCATTCTCAATCAGGCCAGTGAAGTGACTGGTTTGGGAGGCTGACGCCCCCACAAACCTTGTAGCCACATGTGTGTGTGCTTCAGAGGATCATCAGTCAGCTCAGAGTTGTCCTCACTTCTTGACAATTTGTAAAAGCTACAAGTACTTGATGCCATTTGTCTCATTTAATGTTCTTTCCCCAGCCCAACTGCATGTGTCAAGAGACATTAAACAAACACTAAGAATTCATGGATTTTAACCTGTGTTGCCTCAGATGTGCATATCTCCCACTCTTGGCTCTCCTTTACTTTCCAGGAATAATTCGCATTGCCAGTTCCCTAGAACTTTACTTCTGATGCTCAACAACTCTGTTTTTGCTATTCAGCTATTCCAATTTCAGATGTTTATTTCTTCCTTTCTTTTACACGAAGGTATTCATTCATCTGGCAAAACTCTGAATGTTTGTTTTTCTTTTGTATTCTCATTGTACCTAAATCTGTTATTCTACTACAATTGTCTTTGATTCATGGGTAGTTTAAGCAACCAAGGAGCGAAAAATGTGTAGCTATTTCCATAATTATATGGAAAATTTCTACCTTCTGTTTTAGTTTATGACCTCCTAGGGAGAGATATTATTTCAGGGAATGAATACAGAGACATAATGCCATATTCAGATCATGAACTTGCAATGAATTAGAATAAAATCCTACCTCTGTTGCTTATGAATTATTTGATTTGAACCCAACTCTCCAAGCTTGAGAAAAGTATTCTCATCTGTAAAATGGGGTAATAATAACATGGACCTCATAGAGATGTGGTTATGAGTACAAGAGATAACATACAAAAAGTGCTTGTTTCTTTGCCACTGAGAGAGAGGTCAGTAAATAATGGCTTTTATTTCAATGATCATTTTAGTTTTTTTGTTTTAATTTTAGCCCTTCAGAGAATTCATAATAGCTTGAGAGGAGTTTTAGCTTTCACCATTTTTATCTGTTGCTATTTCTGATAGCCATTAAAATAATGATGTCCTTTTGTTGTCACTAGTCCAATATTCCATTAATTTGTTGAAAAGGAAGAATTCTTAGAATCCATCACTATACATTTCCTCCATGTCTCTATATAGCAGAATCATCTGCTTAAGAAGTATTTTATATGCCTTCTGTACTGCTATGTATCAATGGCAAACGTTACCCTCTTTTCTTTTCCAGAGTGTACTCTCTCTCTCTCTCTGTCTCTCTCTCGTCTCTCTCTCTCTCTGTCTGTCTCTCTATATATATATATACATATTTATATGTTTTTTTTAAAATTTTGGTCTTCAGCTTAATGATTGGCCAATGTCTATAGCATCACCAAACAGTTGCACATCCAAAGGCCTTTAGTTCCTTGCAGCCATGGTTTTAGCTGTTATCTTGGCAGGTGTAGGTCTCCAACACAAAACTGTAGTTCACCGCCAGCAAGTGTCTGTGCCATAACACAGTAAAATAAAATATGAAATTTATGAAGAATAACAGGCATACAGTTTAGAGAACAAGGAATATTCTTTCCCAACTTGAGCATATTTCTATTAACGTAATAACGTGTAGAGAAAGTTTATTTATTTGTTTATCTGGGCCGCGGAAAATGCCTCTGACTAATCAGGATTGGGAAGAATTCCCTTTTCTGGGCCTGGGAGCTGAAGCTCGGAAAAAAATAAGTGACTTTCTCTAAGGCAAAGTAAGCGCTGTAAACAGACTAGAATCTAGGGTTTTTGATGATCGATTTGGGGATGATTTTGATGTTGCCACCTCTTCTGTGTGTTTTAATGATAAACATGCTATTGATCTCGGAACTGTTAGTGGATTCCGATCGAGGGTGAATTCTCACAAGCATCCCCGTCTCATTCACAAGAAAATGGGCTGAGCTGCACTATCCTACAATTTTGAAAATCAATAAACTGGCCTGTAATACATGGATTTTTAACACTGGAGCTGACAGTTGCTGTTTCCCATAATGGCTGATTAACCTGTGTGGTACAGTCATGCCTCTGAACTGTATTGAAATATAGGACCTACACAACTGAAATTTATGAAATAAATAATTAACATATAGTAAGTAAGACAATACATGCATGATACATGATTTAAGGTTTGCTATTTATTTAGTTTAGCTTAAACTATAGTTTTTGAATCTATGAATATATCGTCTGGTAAAAAGGACATTCTAGTCGAATGTTAATGATTTCTTGAACAGCTCCAGTTTTGAAAATTGCACCATTCTGTTGTACTCCACATAGTATATGAAAGGCCTATTAAGAAAAAAAAGTTCTCCATGCTCTTGCCTCAGCTTACATGGAAGATGAAAAAAAAAATAATGTAGTGTTTTGACTGATAGTATAGCTCTGCTCTAGTTTGAGAATAATCAGCGTCTCTTTTATGAAGCTCTTTGGCATGGCTTTGCAAAAATTCCAATTTGAAATGTTCAGGGAGGGTTTGCAATAGGCCATTTCAGTTGTAAAGTTGACAAAAATCTTCACTTACAAAGTGCAAATTGGCTGTGACATGGTTCTATTTTTATGTTTATCCCATGGAAATGATACCAAGCAGGACCCTATGGCCCCACTCACCCCTAGATCCTTGCCTCTTGCCTCTTGTTTATAGAAAAGCTGATGTCTCCCAGGCCTCCCTGAGTCACAGAAGAGCAGGCGTAAGCAGTTGATTAGAACAAGCCTGCAGGCACTGTGGGGTGGCAATGACTCTGACCACCTATCCCAAGGATTAACTGAGATTATTCCTTCATTTTCCTTTAAAATTTCATGGCTGAACAGAATCTTTGGAAATTTTTTGGGGGGAGGAGATGATACTGGGTCCATCAGATTATTGACATTTTGATTAAAAGCAACTTTCTTTTTTGTTACCAAGGCTCTTGCCTGCAGGACCATACCCTAAACCCTTCCCCAAATAGGAAGCAACTACTCTTATCTAAGTCTCAGAAGGCCGCTGCAGAGAAGAAACAGGGACTGGTTAGACCCCACGGAGCCCACGATGGTGGAGGATTTGACTTCCAGTGGACCTTGAGCCTCATTATACACACATTGTAATTCATTAGCATGCTAAGTGCCACACCCAGCAGCGTCATGACAGTTGACAACTGCCTCGACAACAACCAAAAAAGCCCCCACAAGGACCAAAAAGCTTGAACAAGGACTGATTGGCTCCATCACACCCAGAAGGAGGCCACGATGGCAGAAACTTCTCATAAAAGTCCACGTGGCCCTGCTCAGACTGGAGCTGTCTCCACCAGCCGTCTTGGCTGATGGCTTCCAGCTCAAGTGCTTCCTTTTCCTACTGGAACACTTGTCTTCCCTTCTCCCTGATGGACCACTTTCTTTCCTTTTCCTCTTTTGAGAAATAAAGCTACTTTTTTCACTTTGTCCCTCTGCCTTGCTAAGAAAGATTTTGCAGCCAGAGGCATGGACCCACACTTTGATGGGTCTCCTAATTTAAGGGTCTCCTAATAAATATTTTTATTAACCCATGTGCCCCTCCCTTCCCAGGCTTCCGCTGCCTTCACATCAAAGCTTCTCAGGCTACTGATCCCACAACATCTTTGAGAAATGTTACCCCTCCAAACAGAAGTATTCCTCTTGTTTCCTTCTTGCATTTTGGAAAATCGGAGCAAAGTCAGTCTTTATACCCTGACATTCTGAGTTTTTCCTCTTTTCTGTCACTGGTGCTTCAGAAGATGGTGGACTATGGATCCATGAGCTGAGGGAGATCAGGACCCCTCAATCCAGTCAATTTAGGTACTAATAAGAGTTTTAGCCTGTCTAGTTATCTTTCCTGTATCACTTGTTGGTAGATATTCTTTCTGAAGACAGACATCCATTTTTTTTTTTTGAGACATCAGAATCTAACCCTACACAAGGGAAATTATATTTATCCTATTAGAGAAGTTTTATCATCAATATATGAAATACTAGAACAAAAGCAAAACAAAACAAAACCATGATCCTTCAGTTAGTTATTTCATATATTGTCTGAGAAGAGCTTGCCAGATAAAGGAAAACCACACCTATTAATTAAACTACAAAAGGGACTCTATTAAACTCTTTTGCTAGCTGGTGTGTTATCTCATTGACTCCTTTCTGATTCTGGGTTTAATTCTGCTGAAATAGTATGGAGAAAGTTTTGCTCATATGGTTGATTTTCTCTTAAAAATGAACAGTAACCAAAGACACTGAAAATGAAGTTCAATGACAAGCTTCAAAGGAAAAGATAATTTCTCTGGTGTGTGGAGATCAGAGAACCTGATGAAGTTAAATTCTGATATTACTAGGAGAAATTAAACCTAAATCAAGATGCAGTGAAAACTTGGCTTTTAGTTCAGGAGAACAAAGTCCATGGTGTGGATCTACCACTTGCTTGCCTGATGCATTTTTAACTTCAGCTTCTGAAGCCTCAGGTTCTTCCACAGTGAAATGAGTTTAACAGCACCTCCCTCATCACGTAGTTGTGGGAGTCATTCACACAATATACGTGGAGTGCTTGGCTCATTGTAGACTCTATACATGTAATAGAAGCTTCCCTCTACAGTGCAGGTCACATAATGTAAATAAGAAAGATTCGAGTGATCATTCATATGGGACACTTTTATCTCCATAACGTCATATAAATCACGTGTTCCTCTACTTTACTTCTTCCTAATTCGCAGGGCATTTTACAGATCCCTAATGGGGTAATGCATCTGAAAATGATTTGTAAACTAACACATACCTTTTAAAAATATAATAACTCATTTTTATGAAGGGTTTTCATATCTGATAACATATTTAACTTATATGATGTCTGTGAAGTAGGTAGGACAGATGATATTTTTCCCATATCCTCGAGAGCAAAGACCTCTCAAAGTTTACACTGTGAGAGGACGATTAATTCAAGAGTAGAATCCAGAATCTTAACTCTGGCCTGTAAGTTATTTCCATTCTCAGATGCTTGTTTTGCTTTTGATTCTTTTGCTAATGTGTTGAAATTTCTCTATAGCTCGCTTTTCAATGAGAGAATTCAGGTCCCTCATCCTTTGACCTCTCCTGACAGTCTTCAATGAGTTCAGTTAGCGGTCCACCAGTTTGGGAGAAAATATTCAACCAGGAGAAATAGGAACCGGCTTTGATGGTTTGACTTTTCTGAATTCTTGTTGCATTGTGGTCTTTGCTGTGTTCTGGGCAACAATTTTTTGTTGTGAAAAGAGGTATAAGCAAAGAGAATAATAGCCATGTATTCCCCTTTCTGCCCTGGGCTTCAGCCTGCCAACATCAGCACACAGAACACCTATGTGAGCCCAAGTGCAGTCAGAACCCAGAATGGTCTGCTTGCATGACAGGGGACAGCACTCCACCAAATAGGCCCTCAGCTTCCCATCTTTCAGGGGTAGGCATCTCAATGTCCTTTTGGGCTTGAGCTCTGTATTGGATTTTCTCCCTTCTTTTTCTAATTCACTTCACTCCTTCCATCCTGCTTCCTCAGATTCCCTCTTAAAGAAGCTAACAACAGGCAAATCCTTGCTTCAGAGGAACTGAAACTACAATAACAACCTTTAGGGTCTATAGGTTAGATGCTCCTGGAAGCAGTGAGTCAAAGCCAGGAATATAAAACTAGGTTTTAAAATTTGGACTTCCCTATGAGTCCTACTTTACATGGATGCCATGAGGAAGGATCAAGTCACTGGAAGAATCCCACTGAGGCAAATATTCCCCTTGTATGGATTACAGGCAACTTTCCAGCTTAAATAAAATACGAAATCCCTCCTAAGTAGGTTAGCAAATGAAAAAAAAAAGAATGCTGACAGTTTTCCAGGAAATGAAGCAGCATAGTCAGAGTGACAAGGCACTCAGGCCCCTTCCCAGAGTGAGAGGGCACAGTAAATTGGATTGCATAAAATTTCCCTGCCTTTTGAAGCAATGGACTGATTGCTAATCGTGACTGCTTTCTGAAACTGCAAATTAATGAGATTCCATTTAAAAGACTCCCCCAAATGCCTTCAGTTTATTTTCTCATTAAACAGAAGTCTCAGAGTAGCAGCTGTAACTTTGTCAGGTTATTTATAGTTGAACATGAAAAAAAAAAAAAAAGAAAAATCCAGACTTTGAGGAGATGAGAGGATGGGAGCCTGGATGATAAAATTTTAGATGAACAATAGTTTCTGATAATCCATCCACTCTGAAAAGTTCAAAAATCATTTATTTCTGGTAAAATGGCTTTTAAACTTTTACTTTATGTGTTTTCTAGCTTTTTTTTTTTTCTGATCTATTCAGAGCTCACTTCCCAAGGGAAAGTTTAGTTCAAGCTTTCACACTGCGGTCTTTCATGGGAGAAGTGTAAGGGGTTTTGATTTAACATTGAAGGCAGCCAAGTTCCCTCATTATCATGCCAGCAGGTCTCCAGAGATGGGTGGGCAGTGATGTGTCCTGATTCAAGGGACTTTTCACCTTAGCCCTTTTTAAACTCATGATAACCCACCGGAAGCTCTCTGACTTCTCCCATCCACCCCACTGGAGCCATCAAAGGCAGAAGAAAAGCAGGCTGGCTCCAAGGGAAACAGTCATGGAAAATTTAAATTTTCATAAAACAGAGAAATCATAAGTGTTCACGTATGTAATGCCAAACACTAACTTTGCATAGCACCATATTTTACAAAACACTTTCCCATCCTTATGGGATAGAAATAAAATTTACTGTACCAGTGAAGATGTGGAGGCTCAGACGTTAAACAGCAAGAATCAAGGCTCAGCACTGATAAGGCGAAATGATAGTCACATGACATCTAGAAAAAGACCACGCTCAGGTTGGTTCTCAATAAATATTAGTTGTCTGACTATTGCCAATGTCTTCTATGACGTGTGATTCTCATGAAATTTATAAATGGAAACGGACCAGTTGGAAAAAGGCATTTTGTGCTAGAAGTATCTTATAAGTTTGAGAAAGAATTATAAGGATATAATCTGTGTTTTTTATGAAAATGTATACAATTTGAACAGTGTTGCTAATTATTGATTGATTCAGTCTTAAAAATAAGGCTGGCTGTCTATAATATGTTTCCTTTATAAGGCTAAACTGTTTAAGTGCCAATTGCAACAAAACTTATAATAATGTATTGAATAAAACTACTTTGAACCATTTTCACACTTTCAATAGAGGTATTTGGAGATTTCTAAAAACTCTGAAAATGGGAATCATGTTCTTCCCTCCCTCAACTCCCCCTCCCTACCACACACACACACACACACACACACACACACACACACACACACACACACACATTTTAGTCCATTTTTACCTAAGACAGACTTAGATATGAATTAGTTATTTAATACATATTTGTTATTGATTTTAAATCATTGAAATGTTGGACCAGTGTTATGTGTAGTATATGAAATTATCTGTGTCAGGGAACTAGGTACCTTGTTTTGGAGAAAAAAATAACTGGACAGTGAATTTGCCATGTAGGCATGGTGTTTTAGAGGAGGGGACTAGCTCTTCTAATTCGTTAATAATTAAAGGGTTTAAATGGCAACAGCATGGATAAAAGTGATTTAGCTAAGAAACAGCCCTTGGCTGGAATGCAGTGAAAAGTTGTAAAATCTCCTCAATAGAAATTTGGAAGTACATCTTGTTTTTAGATTACTTGTGGGAAAAAAAAGTCCTCATTTGAATTTATAATTCAATAAAGTTTAGTAAGAGTTGACCATTTATTATACATTTTAATTCCTTTTACAGAATACTTGTTCAGGGATAACTTCTGTTTCACCTCTGGATATATTTGTTATCTTTCTCCATCCTGTGTTGTGCCCAGAGTCAGACATGCTCCATAAGAACAGGCTTCTCTGCCTTCTAATGTCTAGTTGGTTTGGGACAAGGAGAGGCACTTGTTGGAGGGCTGAGGGTAGCAGGAAGTGATGTATGCTTAACCTAATTCTCTCCCCCCGAGATTATTGCTGCTCATGAATACTAAAACTCCTCCCAGTTTGTTCTTCATGTTCCTTTACGCTTGGGATAGTTAATGGCCCACTCCAATGTTGCTGGCCTTTGCTGGTTTGGGGGAAGGAAGAAATTAAGAAAGTGCCTTCTGACATATTTCTGTCTCTTGAAATAAAAACTAGTGAAGGTAGAATGTTAGAGCTGGCAGATAGCTAGATATGAGCAGAGAAAGGGGAGGGGCAAGGGCCAAATACGGGAAACATACATCTGGTGAACAACGGGCGGCCTTGGGCAGACAAAGAAAAGCAGGAATCTCTGGAATGATAAGAAATCAAACATTTTGGGGTGGCAAGTGTCTTGGAGGCAGACAATGAAAGATGGGAAAAGGCAGGAATCTCTGGCATCTGAATGTAACTTTTTGATAATTATGCCCTCATTACAATAAAATTAGCCTTGTGGATAAGAAGTACCCATCATGCACTGATGCCATGATACTTCCCACCCAGACTAAATAAGGAAAAAAATCTCTCCTTCCTTTGGGAAGGTGGAGCTGGGATAAAAATCTGAGAATGTCACCTCAAACCCCTCCCTCCCCAATGAATGTTCTGCCCATTCATTTTTACACCCTATGTAACCAGCTTGCCAAGGAAACTCAGCATGGCTACTCACCTGAGTCTACCTGCTCTCCCCTTGGGAGTGTACTATTACTTAATAAATCCTTACTTAACTCTCCTGACCTCCATGTCTTGTCTCCAAATTCTTCCTGCAATGAGACAAGAACCTACTCTCCAATAACAAGGAGATTTGGTCTAATCATCAGGTAAACATGATGATAACCACCCTCCTGATAGCCTTAATGGTGCAGAAGGCTTTAAGAATGACAGTGGAGGATTAGCTCAGGTAAACAGACCTGGAATCTGTGGATTTATTGGGCATAGCTTCCTACAAAGATAATATCAATTATGGAATTACCCGAACACAAAATGGAAATGCTTCATAACCACAAATGTTCTTTGATGTTTAAGCAGATATCTCATTTAAAAACATCATCCTTCAATCTGAATCAGGGAATGCATGCTCAGTCTAGAAAGTAAGGATCTGGGGCGGGAGAATTGATGCCCTGGATCACTCTGCCTTCTCCCGCGTCTTGTGATTGCCCATATCCTTGAATCTGAATACCATCTCTGATTAATATGCGCCCAATTTGACCAACCCATCCTTTGTGCAAACCCAGGTCTTCAAATCCTGTTAAATTTCCTTAATTAAACTCTCACCATGCACCCAGTTTGAACGCGCCATGGCTGTCTGGCTGGTATCCAGACTGAAATGGTATCATTGTTTTTCAGTGTTGTTTTTATTGCTGCTGATTGTTTTGTTTGTTCTTTTGCTTGAAGCAATGTAATGTAGCAGCACGAAGACCTAACTAGTTCCAGCAGCAAGACAGCCAATACACAGATAATTCATGAGTAATTTCAACGTACAGCCATCTTTCTTAAATTCCATGATAGCTAATAAAATGGATGGCGCTTTGTTTCTGTCCTGTTCCAGAAACAAGCTCGATTATATAAAAAGATAAGTAACAGTGAAAAGAACGTGCTACAGTATAAAAGATCCTGGGCTTCGGAGCAAGTCATCTGTGTGATCAAATCCCTGTAATGTGACCTTGTGACGTAGCCTGAGGCAAGTTTTTTACTTCTCTATGCCCTCAATAGAAGTAATAACATTGCTTTTATAGGATTGCAGTGGGAAATATATTCAATAATGTTCTTGTAAGCATCCAGAAGTCCCTGGCACACACTAGGGAGTCATCATGTTTTCCTCCCTCCTCCTTTCTTCTCTTTCTGATGGATACTTCCTAGTGGAATTTACAGAATGAAAAAAAAAAAAACCCCCACATAATTCAAGGCATAGCTTAGATATTTCAATTTTTTTTTTTTTTTAGTTTTTCAGTATCTGTAAATGACAACATATTACCTCTAGAAATTATTACAGATGACAGCTATTGTTCACTCAGGGATGAGTGGTACATACTTAAAAGATGCCAGTATGGACAGAAAAGGAAAGAAGAGGAGGGAGGAGTTGTAAGAGTTATGGTAGCAGTCCAATCAGGTGGACCAGAGCACAGCAGCGGAGGAGCGATGACAAGCATATGGAGGAAGCATGAGTCATGTGGACCACAATGGTCAAAGGAGACGAGAGGAGAAATAGAAAATGGAGCTAATTAGGCGGCTAAATTACCCATTCCCAGCTGTAGTCAAGAACATTGGTCAGAGCCCATGGTGGCTGAAAATGGGAAAAATAGGCAGGGTGGAGGAAGGAATTCAAAAATACAAAAGTAGCAAGACAGATGGCAAAGGAGAAGAGATAAAATGCTCTTAGTTTGCTATTTCCCACAGGTATTATGGTAGTTGATATAGAAGAGATACATAGGGAATGTCTGTTAAAAATTATGGAACTTTAATAAGTGGGGCAGGTGAATCAACTTGACAAGGATTGTAGCCAGCTGCCCAGCACAGGAGGATGACTACTCACTGAGCATGGTCTTCAGTAACCAGCATCCTGGGTATCAAGAATTCCTATGTGTCTTCGAAGCAGCAAAGAAATTAGATCGATTCCAGTGACTCCATCAGGAGAAAAAGTACCAAGACTGCATAGAGCACCTTGTGTGTGATTCTACTGAAGGCATCATGAAAATGATGAAATGGGATACAGGGTCAGAAGAATTGGGATATATGAATTGTTGAGATTAACCAGGAAAAAGGAGGAAATGGAGTTGCAGTGAGGAGGGAAGTTCAAATTAATGGGAAGGAGACAGAGCAGCACATCTTTGGTACTTTATCAGTGTTGGGCAAATTTTTTTAAAACAACAACAACAACAACAACAACCAAAAAAACAGATAGTAAAGGTCTCAGACTTTGTGATGTGAAAGTTAATTTTCTGGGTCAACTTGACTGGGCTAAGGGATGCCTGGATAGCTGGTAAAGCATTATTTCTGGGTGTGTTTGTGAGGGTGTTTCTGAAGAGATTAGCATTTAATCCATAGACCAAGGACAGAAGGTGACCCTTATCCATGTGGGTTCCATCCAATCCAGTGAGAGCCAGAGTAGAACAGAAATGAAGACAAGGGGCTAATTCTCTCTCCGTGGAGCTGGGACCTCCATCTTCTCCTGTGCTTTGACATTGACGCTCTTGGTTCTCCAGTCCTTGGACTTCAGGACTTACACTAGCCACCCTCAGGGTGCTCAGGCCTTTGGCATCAGATTGGGAATTACACCATTGGCTTCTTCTTCTCAAGCCTTCTGACTCAGACTGAATTAACCACTGGTTTTCCCAGTTGTCTCATTTGTAGTGAGAAGACTGTGGGACCTGTTAGCCTCTATAAATATGTGAAGTAAATCCCATAATAAATTTCTTCCTATATGTGTCTTAAAGGTCCTGTCTCTCTAGAGACCCTTGACTAATACAGTGGGTAATATGATCTCACAAATACGCTGCTCTGTCCTTGTGGTATAAAAACAGCCACAAACGGTACCCAAGCAAATGAACGTGACTCTGTTCCAATAAACCTTTATTTACAAAAAGAGATGGTGGGTCAAATCTGGCCCATGGCTCACAGTTGCTGACTCCTGTAGTATATTCCGACCTCTACTGGGGAAGAGAGATTGGAGACACTGTCAACAAGGACTAAAGGAGATCGTTGGGCAGGAAAATATCACACATGGCAGGGCTGAGACTATTTAGAGAAGATTTGAGAAATACCTCCAAACCCATGTAATTTTTGACCTCATTTATGTTAGGTTAAGTAACGGTTTCTCAATGTTTTTCCCCACCCACAATCTCCCCACCCCTTCCAAATTGTAAAAATAATTCTGAATTGCTGGAGTCATGTTTCTCTATTAATTCTCAGGATAACCGCCTGAATGTTTAGGGTATCAGTGGACTACACACGTTTGAAACAGGTGAGGATAGGGCTAACCACCTGCCAAGTGAGATGTTTTTATTTAGGGGTTCCTCACGGTGCCACTTTTATAGGAAAGAGCTAAAAGCCCACTCTAGCTCAAAAAGGCATCTGAATACGTAACATGCATTCAGGACATATGCTCCAGGCGTGGAGAACAAGGTACCCCTGGGCCTTCTGCAGGAAGCGAATGGTCTGTCACTTTTGTATTGAGAAAGGCCAGATCTATGTAAAATGCAGGAAAGCATGTCAGTGGGGAAGTTCAAGGAAAGTCTCCAAAGAGTATTTCAGCATCACTGAGAGTGGGGACATGTGCCGTTGCTGAGGGACGAATGAAGGACAGTGGGGGAAGAGGGGTGGAGGAGGAGATGGGAAGGGAATGAGCATCTGTTGTACTGGGTTTGTGAGGAACCAGGAGGCAATTAAGGTTTTGAAAGGTTTGAGGGAGATTCGTTTGCCCTGCCGGGAAGGAATTATAACTAGCTCAGCTTCTAGGTCAACTCTGGCAGCTGTGCTCTGGAAAAGACTCTCCAAATATAAGATATTGTTACATATTTAAATTCACGCTCCACAGTACACACTTGGTTCTGAATACTAGATTAGTCAATGTGAAAGAAAAGGGTGAGTTAGGTCCAGGTGGGATGGAAAAGTACCCACATCCACACAGACCCATGTGCACACACACACACATAGGGATGTATGAATAACCATCAACATATAAAGGATTTATTAGCAATTATGAACACTTGTTAGAAGAATTAAACAGGGGATGATAAAAAAACAAATAATGTAGCTGTGTCCAGATCATTACTCACATGGCTTGGATACTTATTTACAGACATGTTGAGGTAGATAGCAAAGAAATATAGTTGATAATGATGATTTCTCACTAGTAAGAATTAGAAACTGGGCTCCATTCCAGGCTTGATGACTGCATGTTGCTGTTTCTAAAGCCAATGGAGTGTCTTTCTCTTTGGGGCACCATCTCTGCTGAAATCCTTCTTTGGACACAGTTCTTTTTTTTTTTTTTTTTTTTTTTTCCTTTTCTTTGGCGACTTGCCTTCTTCACAGACAGAATCTGGATCTACCTTACTGCTCCCAGGACTGTTAATTCCTTTTCATCTGTTGCTTATCCTTCTCCATCACAGAGGAGAACGCCTCAGCCAATCCTGGGAACAGGGAGCTGCTGAGCTGTAACGGGAGAGGGTGGGAGTGGCAACTGCTCTCCAGATTGGCATCTCAGGTCCGTATCCCAGAACTTGCCTCTGTCTTGATTCTATCCTCATAGCAATCTTGGTGAGACAGTCTCGCTGTTTTGTCTTTGTTTGCTTTGCTCTTAGGATTGCTAGATGTTATCAGTTAGTGTAAGAAATTAACTTCAATTTAATACTTAGGAACGGTGCAATGTATAGAGGAGGCATTCTATCTTCTTAATGATTTGAGTGCTGGACGGGTCAATATTTCAATCTTTTTTGATTGATAAAGTAATGAAGGTTTTCCAATACAGACTTTCCCAGATCATATTTATTCGTCTTACTGCTTCTGCTCTTTGCCTCTGCGCTGGACATACCACAAATGGGAAAACTAAACTGGAGAATCATTATGTCTCTCTTTAATTCAAAGAATTGTCATCTGAGACTTATCCACAACTCATCTCATTAAAGGAGCACTAATAACCCCCCTAGGAGACACCCTTATCTCATGATAAGATGGGAGAAGCAATGTCAGGAATTTCAGATATACAGTAACTCCATGAATTAGTGTGAGGATGATAAATACTGCCTGATCTTCAGTAACTGCAGACCCGTAGACAATGAAAATCTTTCTAGGAACATTCTAGGGTATTAAGCAGATGGCGTGTGAACAAATAGAAAAGATTCATTCACTCATTCATTTTTTTCTTTTATTCATTAAGTATTTATCCAACACCTGCTCTGTATCAGGTGCACTGGATTAAGCCGAACTTATGGGACGGGGTTGTTTCAATGATCTTTCCTTTCAAAATATAAAGGTGATTCATAACTGTAGTTTAACTGTGTACTTTTTAAAAGTGTATTGTTATATAAACACACCCATGAAGCAGCAGAGAAAAAAGACACCTTTCAGAAATAACTTTAGATTTAAAAATTATGGCGACTGCAATATTGGCTGTTAGCCTTTGATAGTAAATAGGTTTACTCCTGCCTCCTTAGATGGCGTGTTTTGTGATTTAAAAATGTCTGTGTAATTGAAAACAACCTCTAGAAAGTTTAAAAGTGTCTCTTTTTAAATTTTATATGCATTCCAGGCCCCTAAGAGAGAAGCATTTTCCTAATGCAATTTTTCCAGACTTTCTCTGCAGATTCTAAACCGCTCCAAGTTCAAGACAATTTTCTCCCTAATCGTATAAATATTTTATGTAAGTATAATATTCTACTGTATTAAGATAAGTCAAGTTTGCCTCAAAAATTTAACTTTGGGCAGATTCTTCTTCGGACAATTTATCTGATATATTCTTCTAATTCAGAGGGACTATACTTTCCTTAGAGTTCAGAATTTCATTGAATTTCTGAGAATAAAAATGCGAACCACTCATTATTTTTGCCTGTGGGGGAAAGGAGTGAACAGGGATAAATGAAATCCAAGAGTAATCCTTAAAACTCATTTTAATGATGACTTTCAATTCCTTTCTTTAATAAAGCTTCGTGGTGAGGCTCAGGAAGGGCCGGCAGGAGGGGCTGCCTTGTCTAATGTCACCCCCCTCCCTGCCTGCAGGCACCCTGGAACTGAAGGGACTTCTGGGTGAAAGGGGCAAGAGACAGGCATCAAAAGAACAGGAAAGGAAAGCCTTGAGATGGAGCACAATAGAAATTAAACCGATCCTTCTTCCCACGCGCTTCTACTGTGATTTATTCTAGTTCCATCACATCCCTTCCCACCCTGCAGCCTAGGGAACCAGGTGTTTGCCTAGATCCATTGTCCCTGATTCATTAAACAAATATTTAATGAGCGTTTCCTGTGTGCAAAGCACTGGGAGCCACTAGAGATGAACAGAGATTGTGTCTTATGTGAGCATGTCTCATTTGGTATATCTAAGATACCCTCATAAAGGACAGAAATGTCCATGGTTTCAATGTTCAGGGTAAACCTACCAGTTAGAGTAGTAAGAAGTATGGAGTTTTTTCTCAGTCCCCACACAGGCACTCTTTTCATTCCAGTGTGACTGATGTTGGTCTTGAGCAGGTTTGGTTTTCTGACATAATTGTTTCCGTCCCATTTTAGAGGAGGACTGGTGTAATCCTTTGGTTTAAGGGTACCCAGGGTTTGCTTTAATCAGACCATGGTAAGACACACAGACAGGGAAATGACTGTCAGGAAGGAATACATACATACATATTTTTTGCTTTGGTGTCAGATCTATGAAACCATTGCTAAATCCAAGGTTATGAAGATTTATCCCCATGTTTTATTGGAGAGTTTATACAGTAGTCCCTTGGCATCTGTGGGGGATTGGTTCCAGGGCATCCTCGGAACACCAAAATCCAAGGATCCTCAAGTCTCTTACATAAAATGGGGTAGTATTTGCATATAACCTAGGCATGTCTTCCTGTACACTTTAAACCACCTTTAGATTATTTATAATAACTAATACAATGTAAATGCTGTAAACAAATGTAAATACAATGTAAATGTTATGTAAAGAGTTGCTGGCATGTGACAGATTCAAGATTTGCCTTTTGAAACTATTTGTATTTTTTCCTAATATTTTCAATCTAGAAGGAATAATTTATTTATACACTCACAAATCCTTAGAAACAAGAGACATGTCACACTGTAGGGCTAAATGGGGAAGCACTTGGGTCAGTCAAGAGGCAGGGGGAGTGAGGGGAACACGTGGGCAGGAGCTTGCATGGTGGTTTCCGTGGGAAGGATGGGCCAGGCAGGATAAGTAGATTTAGGATTGGCTAGTTTGAATAATTTCAGTGGGTTCTGGGTCATGGAGACTGTCCCTAGTTTTCTGATGCCTGCCTCCCCAAATTATTAGGACAGGGGAATAAAAGCCCTAAGTGTGAGAGCCCCACCGTGAGCTGGCTGGGATGTGGGCTCTGGATTCTTGGTTTGCATATGAAAGGTGTGCTCCAGGGAAGTGGCTTGTGATCTCTAGCTATTAGCTAAACTTGGTAGGGGGAGCAAGGCCCAAAGATGTCAGGGCATCAGAAAATTAAAAACACATGCTACTTACTACATCCTTTTAGATGTATGGTCTGTTTCTAAGCTTTCCTATTACCATGAAGAGCTCTAGCTAAGTCCTAGCTTTAGATCTGTCTGTAAACCATTTCTATGTCCCATCTCAGTTGAGTGCCCCCTACAATTACACCTCTTCATGCCAACTTTTGGTTCATGGTTTATGCTGATCTGTTCATGCCCACTGACTTATCTATATGCACACACACACACACATACACACACACACAGTCCTCATCACAAAATCCAGGACTAACTTAAATATCATTTGAAACTGAATTGATTATATAAATTATGATACATCCGCACAGTGATATTCAGTGTAAAAAACTTAAAACACAGTTTTGCATAATATTTAAATAACTTAAAAATACTCATCATATTCAATAATAAAAATAAAACCCAAAATGTATATGAAGTAACACCCAATTTTAACACAAATACGTAAATGGTGAGTAGATATGTGAACATCCGTATTTATCAAGAAATGATGAAAAACATGCCCAAATCATATCAATTTTTTCTTTATACTTTTTTGCATTTAACATATATTACTTTTGTAATCAAAAAAGTACATTTTACTTAACAAGTAAGGGTTTATTGTCTAATAGAAATAGAACTAAATCATTTATCCAGCCAATACTTTTGAGCATCCACTGTATGTAGGCACTATGATAGATATTGCAGAGTCAATATGAACAAGTTCCTGCCTTCTTGAATTTTAGAGTGGTGAATACTGATAAAAAAATTAGAGGATCACAATATCTCAGATAATATTTTATAAGATATCCAGTAAATGCTTATTTAATAATCAGAGGAGAGAGAATGGTAGGTTGACTGTACAGACAAGGAGAGAATTAGGACTTTAAAAGTATTGTTTCAAACATTAACACCGTTGTAACCACTGGACCAGCTCAAACCGGTCCTACTTTGTCAGTAACAGGATGTCTAGTTGCCTTGCAGACATAGCAGAGCCCAAACTGCAAGTCCTGTAACCTGCGGACTCACAGAGGAGGAATGCGCTCTTCAAATAACACTCAGAATATTTGGTTCCTCCATGCAGAACCAGGAAAATCAGAACATGATCAGAATTTGAAGGCCAGAGAAACGAGGGATTCACTGTCCAGGAAGATACGGTGCTGAAATCTGCCATTCCATGCCTTATCATAGATGGCCTCTAAAGCACTCTAATGGAAACCTGTTTCTGCCCACCAGCCTGACCTCCCTCACCCATGAAAGACTAACCAAGCCACAGACCAGGGAGCCAGATTTGAGAGCCTTGCCTCCTGTCCCTTTACCAGTCAACCTCAAAATAAAGCCTTCTCTTTTCTCAAAAGCCAGTGCCGTTGGCTTCTATGTGCTTCGGGCAGTGAGCCCTTGCTCTGTAACTTCATCAACTACTTTTCTACCTCTTCTACTTTAGAGCCACTTCAAAAGCTCTTAAGTAAAAATAACTCATTCACTCACGAGAATCAGTCTGTGATGAACTTCACAACACCCCAGTGGTTTTGAATCACCTCTGACCCTAGCGTCTGACATACAGTAGCATCTCTGTAGACTTTCTCCAAGTCTCCTTCTAGAGGGTCTAGGCTGGAAGACGTGCTGGGTGTGGAGTCTAGTGTGTGCTGAGTAAACACAGGGGGCCGGCGAGGAGAGAGAAGCCAGGAGAGGATAAACACGTTTCTGGGGGAAGTGTGCAAGCTGGGGACTCTTATCCAGGAGCAAGTGGGGCCTTACATGAGCATAGTCAGTAGTCCTAGTCACAGAGCTCAGAGGGTTTCCAGCCACAGGCATCTCAGAACAGCCATTGTCAGGACTCTTGGTCTCATCTGTAGAATTGTCTCACTGAACTGAAGCCAAGCCTGGTCCTAAACACTTCTAAGTCAAGGGGTGCATGGGAATCCAGGGAACACCTTTTGCCCACTGGGTCCCAAAGCTAGTTTCAGGAACGAGAAAAGGGAAGCAACTTTATGCTGTCTCCCATGAAGGAGCAGCTGGACCATTGGTGTACAGCCTACCCTGGCTAGCCTGGACCGAGGCACGTAGGGGGAACTGAGTTTGCTCCCTGGGGCAGTGGCAAACTAGAAGTGGGAAATTTATGCACTTTCAGAAGCTGCCTTTAAGAAAAAGAATACATTATACAGATACAAAATTAAGTACAAAAAATGAACGTTTTTTTGGAAAGGCTAAAGAAATTTTGACAAATTACAAATAGGAAGGCACTGACAATACCACATAATGTAAAAGTTCTAGAAAAATAACAGTGTATTTTTATTAATTTGATGACATATCTCAACATTATGTTTCTACTTCTTTCTTTTGATAGATAATCTTTTTTAACTTCATATAGAAATACAATATTTTGTGATAATTTTTAGAAATATGATGGATTGAAATTTTATGAGGATTCATATTGTTATTGATGATCTATGATTATTATGGATAATTTCCTTCCATTTGAAAATTAGCTGCTGGTAATTAATTTCTGCTTGGATTTTAACATTTAAGTTTAAACATTTCTTTTTGTTGGATTTGGATGTTGATATGTTGACAATTCTGTAAGAAAATTAATCTAAAACTGAAATTCCTTGAGTAATCTAAATTACTTTAAAATATATAAACATGTTATATTAAGTACTTTAATAATAAAAATATTCTTATACTGCATAGCCCCATTTGTTGGTAAACACACATAGATGTTTTTTCACTGGAACACTGACATATTCAAGCTATTAAGGTGATCTAGTGTGCTCTTCCAACAGGACATTGAGATTTTATCAGGACAAGATTCACTGACATACCAAGATGTGATCCAATACAGAAGGATAAAGAAAACATAGGATTTTACAAACATAAATGTACTTATCTGTGGCACTGCTACATATTTGTGTCCTACAAACTGAGAAATTCTGACATATTCTATTTCATGTGATTCCTATCAAATAAGAAAATATATGGTGTGTGAATTATTATTTATACAGCATTATCCAGTGTATTCTGGACAGACAAAACTATTTTTTTCTAGGCATAAAGGATCACTGAACTCTCTGAATAAAAGTTTATACTGTTAATTATTAGAATAAGTTCCCATAATTCTAGTTTTATACATTTCAAAGCTTGTGTTTCCTCTGCTACTCAGAGACTTCAGGTGCCTGGCACCATAAGATACTATCGTATAGTGATATGACCTCTCACCTTTCACCCTAGGTCATGGCAGTTGGATCATTCTTGAAAGAGATTCTTAGGCAGTGGTGGCTAGTAATAACCCAAGTACACAAGGAAGTAGCTGCGAGTAACAGAAAACTTCCCCGCGGAACACACAGTGAATATTTCTCGAGCTCAACGTTACCTTAGCCTCGTGTTAAAGTTGTCCGTTGTCGCTCCAGTGTCAAGTACAGGTGGGGGCAGGGAAGAGAGGACAGAGCCACAGGGTTTAATCAGTTGCAATTAAATTGTCATATTTTGCAAAAATTCTAAACAGACATGGTTTTGTAACTGCATTGCTTGAATCTCTTCCTTGGAAAAGGCTCATGCGTTGAAGGTCTGTTAGTTTCATGGAAAACCTGCCATTGGCGGGTGGACGTTGGAGTATGTTTCCGAGACACTAAGACAGCAGAGATAAGGAGACAAAGGGTTTGTATTAGGTAGAGGGAGCATGAATTTTTTTCTGATTTGTTATCCCACTGAACTAGGATACTTCACAAATTGTATTTCCAGTTGTTTCATAACAATTTACCATAATCTTGGAAACTTAAAACAACATGAATTTATTATTTCACAGCTCTGTAGGTCAGAAGTCCTGCATAGCTCAGCTAAGTTCTCTGCTTAGGGTCTCACAAAGCCAACATCAAGGCATAGGGTGACTGGACTTTTATCTGGAGCATTATTTCCAGGCTTATCTGGGCTATTGGCAGAATCCAGGTCCCAGCAGCTGTAGGTCTGAGGTCCCTCGGTCCTCGCTAGCTCTCGCCCCTGGGTCTGCTTTCTGTTCCTCGATACCTCTAGCATGCGTTCCCACACCGTAAAGAGTTCTTCTTGTTCTTCCAATACCTCTGACTTCTCTTCCTGCTCCTCCCGTCATCAGCCAGAGAAAACAGCATTTAAGGACTCAGTTAGGTCAGGAACACTCAAATAATCTCCTGGTCTTAAGGTCAACTGTGTCATGGACCAAAACATAATTATGGGGGCGATATCTCATTACTTTCATAGGTTCTGGTGAGCAGGAGGGGCATCTCTGGGGGATGATTTAGAAATTCTGTCTGCTACACATATGAAATAGAATAGAAGTTTCCTCTCTTTCTTTATTATGGAGAGTTTACCCGGTGACAAGCATTTTGCTATAAACTGTCTATTGATTATTCTATTTCATCCTTCTAGCAAGCCTGCAAAGTTAGTGTTAACCTGAAGGAAGTCAAAAATTCTTATGCCAACTTCAGAAGTACAGAGGAAATGTACACTTTTCTCCCCTTGAGCTGATCTAATCTTCCTGTCCAACTGAATTATTTTAGTTTAGTCCGGTAACCTTAATACAAGGCAATAATTCAAAAATTCTCATTAGGTGAAAATTTTCAGTATCTTTTTAATAAAATACCGTCTCTCAGAGTTCTTCCCTGCCCCTTCCTCTTCCCACAACATCAGCTGATGTTATCAGTTGCCCGAAATAACTGTGCTTGGTACCCGTTGTTCTGCTGGCCGGTGACGCTGAGACCTCCAGCTCCTGCCAGGTCTCCCCTCTTATTTCTTCCCCTCTGCTGCCTCCCCATTCTCTGCTCCTTTCCTCTCTTCTCTCGGTCTTCTTCAATTTCTCTCCTTTTCCTTCCTCTCCTTGGCTCTTCTCTTTTGCTCAGTCGTCTGCACCCACAACTCAGCCCTGCCTAAGCCCTGGCCAGTACTGCCAAGTAGCCTCATTTGGGTCGCACTCTCTGACATTGAGGGTCCCTTTAATTGATCAAATATCCCTCTGGCTTTGGACTATCTGCCCAAAGAGAGGGAGACTGAGGCAAACACCAGACTGCCTGCTTCCTTGTGCCCTGTTTCCTTTCTTTTCCCACAGTCAACCTGGCACCTGCATCTCCTGGTTCATCCTGTATCATCCAGGCTGGAAGGAGTGTGTTCCACTTGCTCTCAGTCATACCCACTCATGGTCAGACTTCAGTGAGAACTGAGAGTATGAGTGTGTGGAGAGATCAGGGCAGGCTTTCTCAGCACCAGCACTGTTGACATTTGGGGCTGGATAATTCTTTGTGACGGCGCTGTCCCATGCACTGTAGGGTCCCTAGCAGTATCCCTGGCCTCTACCCTCCAGATGCCAGCAGTACAACCCCATCCCTCCCAGTCACGACAACTAAATATGTCTCCAGACATGGCTCATGTCCCTAGGGGGCTAAATCACCCCCATTCGAAAAAGCTGGTTTAGGTAAGTAACTAAAACGGGGATTATAAATATATACCCATTATATTTCCCATTTTCAGATTAAAAAAAAAAAATTTACCAAAGGTCCAGCAGGTCTTGAAACAGCAGAACAGAAAACCATAACCAAGTTTGGCTTTAAAGCCTATCTTCACTGCCAGTGGACTGTGTCATGGTCCACATGTTGCCTGGTTCAGACAGGACGACCCTTAGGCAACATTAACATCATAGATCCCTGGAGGGAAGAAGCACAGAGAAGGGGAAAGAGCAGCAAGAAGCCAGCGAGCTGACAATTCTCTGAGCATCTCATCAGACCGTCTTACATGGACATGCCCCCTGGAGAAGCGCAGAGCAGAGCATAGGTAGGAAGCCCTTGGAATCCCAATGTGTTTGACTTTTATGGGACTCAGGAACTGCCAGTGAATCAAGAGGCACTTCATTTCCCAGAAGCCAGAGAGGAACTTGGCTTGCCCCTGACCGACGCAGAAAGCAGGAATGCACCTTAGACTCAATACTTACATCTTTAGCAATAGTAACAAAAGTGTTTTAACCAACACGCTCTAATTCTTTAAAAGACCTGTTTTCTCAATTTGTTTGCACACCAGAAACCTGAAGTGTCACCTGCTGGCAGAGATACGTTATTGTCTTTCCATCACCCCAAAGCCCAGCTCAGGACCTGACGGTGAATAGGGCGTTGATGAATTTTATTGAATAACTTCGTGCTGGCCTAGTGCCAGTTCCTCTTGATATAGTCAGTAACCACAGAAGACGTCCTAAAATTAAGTGTTATCCCTCCCTTTTCCTACTTTTTCCTTTTTAAAAATGAAACTGTGAAGTTTGGCTTAGAGTGACTATTGACCCACAGGTGGGGAGTTCTGTCCTTGGGTAATTAAAAACAGCCTCACACGAGTGACAGGCTGGGAGGGCTGCTCAAAGAGCAAACATTTGGGAAAGGCTGGGAGCACCTCTACATGGTGAAACCTGGGCTCTGATGACAAAGACTTGGGTTCAAATGACAGCTTTGCTCTGGGCAAGTCATTCAGCTTCTCTTAGTTTCTCCTTTTGCAAAATGAGTACTCAAACTTCCAGTAATGTTGCAAAGCTTCTTATTCCTGCATATAAAGCACTTAGCATATCCTTAAGATCTTCACTCTTTTTAGTACTTGACTTTATTTTTAGAGCCACCCCTTCATCAGTAGAACATTTAAACCACCTAATTGAAGGTTTTACTTATGTCATAATGCAAAGGAAACATTCGAGCTACCTTGAGATAATTTTAGTATTTTATTTTATTTTCCCTGACCTGTCACATGTGCTAATTAACCACAATCTTACATTGGCCTTATAGCAAGCTGAATCAAAGTTATGCCTCTGCAAAATATCTCATGGACTCCAGAGTGTCTCAGAGAGAGTTAAAGTGGACATCACCCAAGTCAGAATGCCACACCACAAAGAGTGTATTTCTCTGTGGGGCTTTGCAGGCATGCAGCTTGGATCGACTCCCAGCTCTACCACTAGCTGTGTGATCTCAGGATAATTTCTCACACTCTCTGACTCAGGGTCTCATCTGTGAAGAGGGGGTGGTAATAACAGTACCTACTTCATTGGGAGTTTGTGAAAAAGATGCAAAAACTTAATACACTTGGAGCCCTTTGATAGTGACTGGATTATAATAAATACTCTATAAATATTCATTCTTATCATTTGAGGGTACTGAGGGCTAGCTATTTTTTCATGCTCTATTAGGAGTGAAGACCAGCTTTCTTTGTCAGATTCCCTGCATCCCGCCTCCCTCATCCACAGACACGCAGCTCACTCCCTCCATGAACAAGGTGGCCTGAGCACCTACAGGGCACCAAGCCCTCCTCACAGGTCCTGTGATGTGCTTCACTTGAGTGCCAGGTTAGAGATGAACTTCAAGAATGCAAATAGTTTTCAACTCTTTAGACCGAAGTCGCACCGTTGTATGGATGGCCTAGACTGCAGTTTCACGAGGCTTCCAAAGACACGACCCGATTCCTTGGGAAAGAGGTCCTATGGTGGATTAAAAATACCTGCTGTGGGTAAAAGAGGAGGAAGAGCTAAGTATTTTCCATCTGTGAACTTGTCCATGGCTGGAGATAAGAGACAACACTTAAAATTTAACAGTTTGAAGGAGATCCTAAACTATGTTCTCTATTGAATTACACTTGCTACACTATGGGACCCTGATTTTGCCTTCCGTGGGGCTTCAGGGGCGAGTGTATAGAGGCTGGGAGCAAGGAGAAGCCCACCCTGGTGCAGGTGAAAACAGGTGCATTGCCTGGTAAACAATAAAATAAGCTTACCTAAAAGTTGGTCTCGTTTTGATTTTCACTATGCTCTGGCAACTTTGAAGAAAATTGGTAAAAAACCATCATTCCTCCCTAAAAAAATATTTTGTTGCTCTAAATACTAAACAACTCAGATGTTTATTGACAGATGGATGGATAAAGAAGATGTGGCACATATATGTATACAATATAATATTACTCAGCCATAAAAAAAGAATGAAATCATGCCATTTGCAGCAACGTGGATGGACCTAGAGATAATCATACTAAGTGAAGTCAGTCAGACAGAGAAAGACAAATATCATATGATATCACTTATATGTGGAACTGAAAAAAATACAAATTTTATTTACAAACCAGAAATAGACTCATAAACAAAGAAAACAAACTGTGGTTACCAGTGGGGAAAGGGATAGGGCGGGACAGATTAGGAGCTGGGGTTTAATAGCTACATGTTACTATGTATGAAATAGAGAAACAGTAAGGACCTACTGTGTAGCACAGGGAACTCTATTCAATTTCTTGTAATGAGTTGTAACGGAAAAGAATCTGAAAAAAAGTATAGATTTGTATATACATAACCGAACTGCTTTGTTGTACACATGAAACTAATATTATAAATTGACTACAATTCAATTAAAAAAAACACACACATAATAAAGATGTTTATAAGAGTTGTACATGCCGGATACTTCGAAAAGAGTGTTATTTCAGGGAATGGATGTGATCGCTCTTCTGTCATGCATTTAGCCAAGTGTTTATAAACATTTGTAATAACAATGTTTATTAAAAAGTGGTACCCACTTGGGACAAATAAAACTGTTTTTTAAGTGAGAAAAAAACTAAACAGGTACTATGGTTGCTGTGAAGTTTTTAATAATATATAGCTAAGCTCCAAATTAACACACTTTTAGTACATCTCCTGTGACGAACATTATATTCTACTGGAAGTTAACTTGCAAAACCCTCAGCTATAAAATTGGCCCAAGACATATGTGGACTCAGCTATACACATTCATTTTCACAGTGAACAATAAAAGTAAGTAAGTAAACAGTTCAGAATTGTTCAGGCTTATCTCAGGCATGGTCCCAGTCTCCCACCACTGTCCCCCTACATATTTCTGTATTTAGAGAGCAAATTTGACATAAACCATGCTAACACTAACTGGAAAGAAGAAGAAATGGAACTGGATTGCCTCAGCTCTGTCATTTGAGGTGCAAATCATTCCATGAACTTTGAGGAATTTCTGCTCTTTTATAAAAATGTGTAATTAAAATGACTAACCTATTACTTTTTAAAATTATTATTATTATTTACTGCTATGATTACATAAACAAAATTCAAGATATTACTTTTCTGATTATTGTTATTTATTTTCACGATGAATGCTGAAAAAAACTTGGTCATATAGAGGATGGAGTGCTAAAATCTTATCTACTTCAAATGTCGTGCACACTTAGCACACTACTGTTTCTGAACTTCCTTCTGCCCTTTCTACTGCCCTAGTCTGCCACTTTATTGGGGAAAGACTCTGATAACTGCTGACTGTAACATTTCCTCCATCTATGTTATTATGCCTTTAAGCAAGTCAGTTTCCAGTTGTAAAAATGGCCCTGAATTTTATCGAAATGAGCCCTTTTTGCTTTTGACAGCCTTACCATTACTCTTTCATATTAAACTGTGAAAGTAACTCCCATGTTAATTCGCACAGAAGTATAGATGCATTTTTCGCTAATATGAGATTTTTTGTTATTAACCAGAATAACCATCCATAACAGACTAAGACTTAATATATTGTTCCTTTCATCAAGGAATTTACATTTAGAATAGATGTAATCGAGGCAGCATGCAGATGGTGAGGAGAATGGTGCCAAATGTTGCTCTCTCAGAGGAAAATGACTTCAAAATATGCTTGCACACAGGTACACAAGTGAACGGCATAACTACAAAGTCACGTGACTAGTTATCAAATGTCATAGAACGTAACTATTTAAATGTCTGATGCTCTCTTCAAAGAAGGCTCTTCGGGGGACTGTGTACATATCACCACAATGCTGCCTTTGCGCATGTGAGCTGTGCAACTCATCTTCAGACTGGAAAAAGCCTGTGCTTTATTAAAATTTTGTATATTGATATAGATCTTCGTGGCTTATCACCATGTGGCTCCACTCAGTTGGATTTGGTCTCTCAACCAGAATTAAGTTCCTCAAAGTCAGATTCTAAGCTTGGCATGGGGGACCTTGGTCTGGGCTGGGAGACTCTGCCAGTGAGAAATGGGGGGTCCTTCAGCCTACGGTCTGTGAGACCCCAGGGAGGGGGAGCTGGGAGGGGGCGTGGTGTCTCAGAGAGAGCGGTTAACCTGGTTCCGTGAGAGCCCAGGGGCGGGGGATGCCGGGGGCTGTGTCCGCATCCTGCAGGGCCAGTCTGGAGGTGGCCTGGCCGCTGGGGCCCCTTGAGTCAGCCCACAGGGCTACACGTCTGCAGGTGCACTGGTTGCACTGGGGCTTAGTGCTCAGAGCTCATCGTGGTGACACGTCAGGTCCTCGCTGTAGCTGGGGGCCTGGCTGCCCATAAACATGTCCCAAGATCTCAGCCTTGCCCAGATGTCCGTCTTCGTCCATGTCTCTCTCATGCAGCAAGTGGTTGGCCCTGGGTCAGGAGCACCCGGTGACCAACCTCACTGCCGTCCTAAGTCCGGGAACTGCTCCAGCTAGGTCTGCACCCGGGCTGGCTCCTCATCCCTGGGCTCCACCGAGCACAGATTTGAGAAAGATGCTAAAGCGTGTAATCCCACCAGTGAGCCATTTAGGGAGAGCTTAGTGTCAATGACCAGGCGTCCCTCCTACCTTGGGTGTTTGGAGGCACTCGCATTATTCAACCACCCAATTTTTAGTGACCTTGCTGGAATGATTGTCAACATTCTGGTTTACTAGGTGCAGACAAGACAATCCTTCTGCAAAATCCAGGGGCAGGGAGTGTCGGTTACACACTGTGATTGCTGTGATTTTAATCCCGGAGAAACCAGAACATGAGGCTCAGAGTGAGTTACAGACGGGCAGCCTGAGGAGGTGGGCGGCACTTCCCTGGGATGCTGGTGCAGCCTGTCTGACTGGGCATATGTGAGCATCCGCGAGGCTGTGGTACCAGCTGGCAGAGCCTGTCCTCTTTCTTGGCTGATTACCTCCCTCAGTGGGTGATCAGCCAGGAAAGCATATGGCGCACACCCCTACCTGATTCAACCATTCCCATTTCCAGAGACTTCTTTGACTCCCTCCCCAATACTTGTACGGAAGTAGGTGCTCCTCCTCAGCGTTCCCACAGCTCCCTGTGCCTGATCCTACCACAGTTCACCATGCTAAGCGATTATTGTTTACTTGTCTGAATTATTGTTCTTGACTGAATTAAGCACCATTTCAGTGCTGAACTTTCTTTTATCTCTGTCCCCCAAAGCCTAGCACAGTGCTTGCTACGTGATAAGTGCTACAATGAAATGTGCTTGAAGAAATACATGATCAATGGATGAAAGAATGAATGAATAGACTTTTTCATTTGAACAAATTGTATCTAAGGCTCTGGGGGCTCACCCAGGAAGCTGAGGTTCCGACCGATGATACGCTGAGTTTTGAGGGTCAGGCCCCCTGAGAGGCTAACTCTGAGATGGAGGTTGACCTGCAGAAAGTTTAGAGATGAACACTGGTGGGGGAAATAAAGGAAGGAGGAGGGAGCAGAGGGAGAAGTTGGTGTGTCTTGCAGTCACAGAGATTCAACCTCCACCTGTGATGAGCCTGCACACCTGTGCCTAGGTGTGTCAGGCACTCAAGCCTCTACACACCCACACAGACCAGCCATTGGATGTCAGGGACATAACACACTCTCAGTAAGTGCTTACTGAACCAAGAAATCCTAAAGAGAAGCTACAGTGAATAGCTCATCAATTTCAGAAATTCTCTATACGGGGAATGTTGAAGGACTTGCTAAGTAAGCCAGGACCATTTCCCTGGCTCAGGTCTACCCTGCTATATGCCAATCGGAAGCAGCGTGTTATGTCCTAGTGGTTTACGTCTCACCTGAGGCCAGGATCAGACTGCCAAAGGCAGCTGAGATCCTTTGACACTCCCTCTGGTACACTCCCACAGCTCCAGTTCCCAGTCTCACTTTTAAAAGGTAACGGATGCTTTGTCCAGCATCTGGCTTCTCCTACCTGCCTTTTGTCATTCTGTCGCCAGACCCTGAATGGGGGAAGAGCCTCTCAGCAGGAAAATTCACAGCATCATAAATTCATAATCCATTTTTCTCCATATGCTCCGACCAACTTGTGATGTTCATAATTAAAACTTTATGCAGACTTACAGCTACTGAGACAGGTTGATTCAGTGCTGGCTGTAGAGCATCGTAAATCACTGTGGCTTACTGTATAATTGGGCCCCAATAATTATTCCATCAACGTTAAGCAGAGCTGGCACTGGGGGAAAAAAATGTGAGGCAGACACACTCTTCTTTCAGGACTGCTTCACCTGCTTCATTGTTACGTGATGCGCTTTCCCTATCAGCCCTTGCCCTACTGCCGTTACTTCATTTTTGCCTCCGGGTTCCCAGTCTTCCTTAGTAAGAAAATTTCCCCCACGTTTGTTCCAGGCTGCATTAAACTACACTTCTACCAAGAAACCATCTCACATCTTCCTGTCTCCCAGTAACCTGGTGTGTGGTACCAGCACTGCTCAGGCGGAGGTTTTCTCTGTATCACCTCATGGTGCACTCTGCGGATGGCCTCTGGGCATCACCTGCCTTGAATACTTGCTTTTCTTTAATGGCCGAAACGGTCTCTTTCCTGTTTTCTCAGACTACATTAGAGACAGCTTGATGTCTTGGACAATACACATGATCCGGGGCTGAATACTACAGTAAAGTAAAAACTCTTGCCCCCTATTCCAGCTCTGCAAGGCTTAAATGGCAACCCCCATGCAGCTGCCCACTAATGATGTGCCCTGAGGGGAATTCGGGATGGAGAAAGACGGGAATCATGCTGTGCTTCGGATATACGGGCCCCTAGACAGGTAAGACGCATATCTAAGGAAAATTTGCAATAACCCCAGATTCCTGCATCTTCCCACATATAGAAAAGCACTAAACATTTTAGTGTGAGATGTCTGCTCTTTGTGATTTGCGGTAATCTTTTCATGCTTGACTACATGCTTTTCCCAGCAAAAAAAAAAAAAAAAAATCATATTTATCTGGCGTCTCCCCTGTATCCTTGTAGTAGTTCCTCAGAGCTCTCTGAGAGTCTCATCTCTGGGCTGCAATTTTCAGGAAGGTTCCTGCCTAAAATGCATAAAACTGAAACTCCCTGCTCTTACCTCGTGCGTTTTGTTGTTGTTGTTGGTGGTGTTGGTTTTTCAGTTGACACCATATAGCTCTGTCACTCATTAGCTGTGCAATTCTGAGTTTTATTTAAAACCCCAATCACAGTGTTTTTAGCTACCCAATGGAGATTATGCAAATATGACAGATCTTTGTCTTGGCTTTTAGCTTTGTGAATTTGCACAAGTAATTTAAATTCCCTGAATCTCCTTTTCCCTTAGCTATCAAAAGGAGAAAATAAGAAAGTCTTTGTGTCTTCCTAGTGAGGATTCAAATGAAGTAATACATGTAAAGTTCTTGCCATTGAATATGGGTTCAATAAATGTATTTTCTTTTTCCCTCTTACCTATTAAAATTTTAGTGACCAATAGTCTTTTTTGTTTGTTTGTTTTAGGTTAATTTAAGTGTGACTAATAGTGGAGATTTCATGGACCTGAAAAGGTCAAGAAGTAGAAAGTACTTTAATACTTTTGGGACTTTAACTTGCCTCCCAATTCTCTTAGTATAGAATAATGTTTATTGAAACATCAAAGCAAAATATTGTGAGTTTTAAAATCCATCAAAGCACCAGAGAACTGATATCTTGCAACTTTGTAGTTAGATAATTTGTATCTCACTTGAATGGGCTGTTTTTTAGTAAATACAGATGGGGTAAGTGGAGAGAGCATTTGAAACATCAAGGAGACAGCCTCTGTGCCCTCTTCCTTGTCACATTTAGACCCTGACTTCCACCAGCACTCTGTAGGTGGTATGCAAATCATCTGTCTTGTTAGAAATCAGAGTGAAAGCTATGTATATGTCTTCCATTTTAATATTTTAATATATATTTTTTACTGTTGACTGTGTAAAGCACATCTTTGCACAGATAATGCCAGAAAGCTTTAAGAATTTGAGTGTGTAACTTCTGTCTGGCCAGACAGAAAATCGTACCCCGAGGGGAAAATCACGAGGGCCCAGCAAATGCATCAAAATGCTCCAGATTGAAGCTGGAGGGACCAACCAGCATTAGTCCTTACAGATGAGATCACAAATGTCCCCACCCAGATCTTCAGAATAAAAGACCCCACTGGGCTTGGGGGCCAAAGACCGGCTGGGTAATACTGCATGTTGATAGACCTGGAGAGTTCTCTGATCCACTTGACGAGCACCTGAAATGTAGGCGGCTGCTCAAGGATTAGGGGACTTAAAGTGCTAACGCATTTTATAAAGCCAAGTTCCAAGACCAAATAACATGAAATGTCAAGGCTTTTGAGTTATCGCCTGTTTTTATTTATCTATGTCTCATGGCTCTATTATTGCAGACCTTTCATCCCAAAGTGATTCAGTGATCTGCTGTGATTCAGTTGGAATTGACCAGGTGCCAGCATGCTCCGGGAGCAGTACTAGCCACTCTGTTGAAGAGGGAAGAGAAAAAATCCCAGATGATGAAGACGTGGCCACATACGTAAGAACTGTAACAGCTACTGGAGGGTGAATCTAAATAATACCGTGCTGTAACACAGCTCAGCAAAGGCTATGGAAGTGTAGAATAAAATAGACTAAAACTGGATGAATTGAGGAAAAAGCAGACAGGATTTTGACAGACAGAGAGAGCTGAGAAAGCTGTATCAAGGCAGCTTTATGCTTTACATCTCACCAGATACGTGGCTCTTTTCCCCAAATAATTCTTTTCTCTTCATCACTACTATAGTGTGTAATTGCTTTCATTGTTATGTTCTTTCTTTTTTGTTGTTGTTGTTTTCTTTTTTTAACACTATTTATTTTTAGTTTTCTTTGGTAATTGGGTTTGATTTTATTTAATTATTATTATTTTTTAATGGGGGTACTGGGGATTGAACCCAGGACCTCATGCATGATAAGCATGTGCTCTACCCCTGAGCTGTACCCTCCCCGCATTGTTACTTTCTTTTTATCACAAAGCACAGCTACAATGCTATGTGAAGTATACTAGCCAAGCATTAGACTCCCCCAAAACAAAATTTTTCTTTTAACTCAAAATGAGTCGTGAAAAGATAATGAGCAATTCCATCCAAATTGCTCATTATGCATACTTAATCTGTGATGACAAATAACTCCAAAAAAATTACTCTCCATCCCACTTCAAATAGTTATACAACTGTGATTGGCACACTATTTCTTCTCCCCTCACAATTACCTCATTAAATCTTTCCTCAACTTCAGTTAATTGATTTAATAATCTCCCTGGTTTCACAAATCAGATTCTTTCACATTTAAATTACCTGGGATAAATTAGGAGTTTGGGATTAACAGATACACACTACTGTATATAAAGTAGATAAACAACAAGGACCTACTGTAGAGCACCAGGGACTATATTCAATTTCTTATAATAAACTGTAATGGAAAAGAATCTGAAAATACATGTGTTTGTGTGTGTGTGTGTGTGTGTGTATATATATATATGTATGTATAACTGACTCACTTTGCTGTATACCTGAAACTAACATTGTAAATCAACTATATTTCAATAAAAAATAAAATTAAAAAAAAATTACCTGCACAACAAAATTATATATGAAACTGAGTTATAAAAATAACTCATTGAATCTTTAAAGTTGCCATTAATATAGTATCTGCATTTTGGATATGAATTTGAGTGTCATTAGCACAATGCTTGCATTCAATTGACATTGGATTCTTTGATGTATGGTCAGATGGGTGCCACAGAGCCAAACATTTGCTTCATTGGATGCATATAAATGGGCCCTATAGAAACGTGACTGGTGTTACAGCTAAATTAAGGTTTTGAATAATTATAATGGACATCATTTATTAAATATTTGCTGGGTGTTATTACATATCTTTATACTCTTTATAATAGTTTGCTTGGTCATTTTTCTTATGGTACACATGAAGACTCAGAGTCTAAGAGAAATTAGGACTCTTGCACAATGTCACAAATAAAGAACCTAAGTGACAAGGGTGAAAATTCAAAGCCCGAACTATATGAATAAAACTATGTTGTTTCTTTTTTCCAGTATATAACTGTGGTAGGCAAAAAAATGGACCCCCAAAGATGTTCATATCCTAATTCCTGGAACCTGTGAGTATATTACATGACAAGGTTTCAGATGGAACCAAGATTGCTAATCTTCTGATATTGAAATAAAGAGATTATCTTGGACAATTTGGGTGACCCAATGTAATCACCAGGGTCCTTAATGGGAATGAGGGAAGAAGAAGAATTAGGGAGAAGGAATTATGGGAAAGACTCAACTAATCATTACTGGCTTTGAATATGGAAGAACCAAGGAATGTGAGCCAACTCTGGGACTTGGAAAAGGCAAGAAAGTGCATTCTCTCTCAGAGCCTTCAGAAAGGAAGGCAGCCCTGCCATCATCTTAATTTCAGCACAGTGAGACCCATTTCTGATTTTTGACCACCAGAACTTTAAAATATGAAATATGTGTTATCTCACAAAGTTTATGATAATTTTTTACAGCAGTAAGGCAAACTAATACAATCACTTTGCTTCTACAATGGTGCAAGGGACGATCTTCCATACCTGATTGATAGCAAGCCACCATGTGTGGGGGCACGAAGTTGAAGGTACGTAGAGGGAATCCATCTAATGAAGATGACAGGCGTACTGGGAGGAAAGAGCAAACATTAAGTCCAGAGATGAAAGATGCAGTTACGAGTCGAATTCCAGGAGACTTAATCATATTAAGTGTTGACAATTATTAACTTAATGGAGAAATAAAATGATAAATGGATGAAAATCCTGCAGATCAGTCCCAATTTATATTTCATCAACCTTACAGAAACATAATTGCTCATTTTAAAGGTGAAGATGGTACCTCATTGTTTTCATATGAATTTCTTTGATTGCTAAGTTGAAAGTCTTACATATGATTATCAGCTATCTGTATATTTTCTTTAGTGAACTATCATTTGATTACCAGGAAATTAAGGTCTTTATTTAATTTCAGTTTTGTAAGCTCTTTAGAAAGTATAGCTAATTAACCTCGTATTGGGAATGAATTTCTTTGCAAATATAATTTTCCAGTTTGCTGATTATCTTTGACATATGTTTATAATACCTTTGAAGTACAGACCTATTAAATATTTTTCAGTCAAATCTGCTGGGTTTTCACCTTTGAGACTTCATTCATTATTAACTTTAATCCTTCTGGAATTTGCTTTAGAATAATATACAAAGACAACATTTATTATTTTTTTAAATAATTGACTTAATTGTTATAGTAGCATTTGTTAAATAATCTTCTTTCTTGACAGTTTTTATGATACTTTGTTTAACATACATCATTAAATTTGATCTATTGTTAGGTTTTTTTTTTTCTTATTAAGCTATTTGCTTTAGTTCATGGCTCTGTTTCTTTGTTCTGTGTCATCATTGTACCACGCTGAAAATTATTACAGTTTTATATCATGTTTTCATATCATTTATGAATCCACAAGTCCTACCATATTAATCTTGCTTTAAACATATCATTTTAGTTTTAATCTCAACCTTCCATATAAACATGAGACTTTTTGTGTTTCTCTGTAAAACTTTATTGAGGTTAGTTTAAAAGTATATGTGGACTTTTGAAGATTTGTGATAATTACAACCTTGCTCTGGCTCGAGGAGTCTGATATGATTTTCTCCTTATTTAAGTTTTTTTTTGGCTCTTGTTACATATGTGTAATTAATATTTGCCCTTCACAATTACTTATTAAGCAGTTTAATTGAAGTTAGAGTATTCCAATTTAAGAATAATTTGAGAATTTTTTATTATGTCTTCAAATTAGTTACTGCCATATGTATAAAATTAACTTTTATGTATTTATCTTAAATAGGTCACTTTTTTGAGGTAAGTTGTTGGCTGTAATCACTCTTAATGATGACAATCTTGGACAGTTTACATCTAAGAGGAAAAATTTCTTTGTCTTTTTCAAAAACATACCTATTATTTCTTTTTCATGTTTTAATTCAGCGACTCATGTTTTAATCTCTTCTGTTTCAGTATAAAATAAGGAAAATAATAGCTATCTTTTATTACTGAGTTTGATTGAATGCTTTATTATTGAACACTTTATTGTTGCATTATTAGATTTATTGTTGACTGTTAGTTAAAAGTACTATTTTTGGATGGATAGAAGTGATTCTTCTATCACTATTTTAATTTGTTAGGTGATTACTGTCATGGATAGATATTGATGTTTTCTTAAATTTCATGTCTAGCAACTATCTGGTAACTATCATTTATCTATCGATGTGGTATTTAATTAAATCCTATTCTAGATTCCTTGGTCACTGCTTTATTAATCACACTCTTATGAACATAGTTTATTTGCTTCTCACTGATGTAAGGTCTTCATTAGAAGCTTTCATTGTTGCTTTCTAGGTCTGAATGGCTGATCCAGCTTTCCTGAATGAACCCCATATTCTTTCACTTTTCAAATGATTTTATCTACTACCAACTGTTTGTGTATCCCTCGTAATTCTTTCCATACTTTAAAGATACGTTTTTTTCTGATGTAGACCTAGAAGGTTTCCCGTACTATTTCACAAACAAAAATTCCATGGCAGCAAATTCTGCTACTGACACAGAAGGAGGAAAAAGAATTGAGGGAAAGAAAAAAAAGTGGAGAAAAAGCAGAAGGAAAGGAGTCATGGAGGGCAGCACAGTGCTAGCGACGGGAAGCAAGGGCTAAAAAGTAGGATTCAGAAGCAGGAGGATAGAGGGGAGGGTATAGCTCAAGTGGTAGAGCACAAGGTTAGCATGCATCAGGTCCTGGGTTCAATGCCCCCTACTTCCTCCAAAAATAAATAAACCTAATTACCTCCCCCTACCAAAAAACAAAACAAACAGAAGCGGGAGGATGAATGTATCTTTATAATATTCAATCCTCTCAGTAATTGTAAGGAAACACAGGTTTAGTGAGGCTTAAAATTATCCGTGTAGGTTGTACCTTAAATGAGCTCTACCAATGGGATGCAAATAAAAAATGATTTTTGCTGCCTGGACTCTTTTCAACAGCTCAGTGAGGCTGGTGTTTTCCCCATCCCATGAGATGAATATTCAGGAATCTAGTGGGGGTTTTTTTATTGCTTTCAGGAAATACAAAATTCTAGGATCACTTTAAATCATAAAACACAATTTCTGGTTTCAAATTGGAATGTCCCATCCCCTTGGATCATTAACACTTTCCTCCCAATAGGACCTCAGGCAATGGGAATAAACACCCAGAGATGGGTGGGCAGCCAGCATCTTATTTTTATAGCTCAAGCCCTCCCTTACCTGTGACCTGTTAGTTTTGCCCTCCCTGGAACTGGCAGATCTTTAAAGCTGACTCTTTCTAGTTTGGGTACTTTATTATTGTTATTGTTGTTATTATTATTATTATTATTATTATTATTATTATTATTATTATTATTATTATTATTATATAGTCAGTTACAATGTGTCAATTTCTGGTGTATGGCACAATGTCCCAGTCATGTATATATGTGTGTGTGTGTGTATATATTTGTTTCATACTCTTTTTAATTAAAGGTTAGTACAAGATACTGAATATAGTTCCCTGTGTTCTACAGAAGAAATTTGTTTTTATCTATTTTTATATATAGTGGTTAACATTTGCAAATCTCAAATTCCCAAATTTATCCCTTCCCACTCTCTTTCCTTGGTAACCATAAGATTGTTTACTATGTTTGTGAGTCTGTTTGTTTTGTAGATGAGTTCATTAGTGTTCTCTTTTTTCTTCTTTTCTTTTCCTTTTTTTCTTTTTAGATTCCACATATAAGTGAAATCATATATTTTTCTTTCTCTTTCTGGCTTACTTCATTTAGGATGATGATCTCCAGTTCCCTCCATGTTGCTGCAAATGACTTTATTTTATTCTTTTTTTTTTTAAATAATTGAGTATAAATATACCACAAATTCTTTATCAAGTCACCCGTTGATAGATGTTTAGGTTGCTTCCATGTCTTGGCTATTGTGTATAGTGCTGCTGTGGACATTGAGGTGCATGTATCTTTTTGAATTAAAGTTCCCTCTGGATATACGCCCAGGAGTGGGATTGCTGGATCATAGGGTAAGTCTATTTTTAGTTTTTTGAGGAATCTCCACCCTGGTTTCCATAATGGCTGCACCAAACTACATACCCACCAGCAGTGTAGGAGGGTTCCCTTTTCTCCACACCTTCTCCAGCATTTATTGTTCGTGGACTTTTGAACATTGGCCATTCTGACCACTGTGAGGTGATACTTCATTGTAGTTTAGATTTGCATTTCTCTGATAATTCACGTTGTTTGGGTGCTTTTAAGGTTGGAATGTGGGTTCTTTGATATTTCCTCCCAACGCAACTGCTCGTGATCTCACCTGGAGATTTTTAAAGTAGCAGAGCCTTGTCTCGTGTTCATCAGGTGGCTTGCAAAGTCTTCTGCAGGGACTACGAATTCAGGGTCCTGCCTCTACTTCTTGTTGGGGTCACCTTGCTGTAGGCGGCTGCACCAGGTAGGTTCTAAGCTGATTTTTTTTCAGTGACTATCTTTTTTTTTTTTTTGGTTGGGATTCAAATCCACTCTGACCTCTCAACTATGGAGTGGACTTATAATTTATAAAACTCACTGATTAGTCTTTTTAAGGACCTTGTCACCAGGTTTGAGAGGAGGGACAAATGCCCAAAGTTCTACCTTATAGAGCAATGGAATTCACAGCAGAGACTTCTCCAAACAAATTCATCTCTCCCCACCTCACCAAACTTCTCTTTTCCTCATCCTTTAATCCCCTCAAAGGGAGTGAGGGGGGAGGAGTTTCAGAGTCATCTAACTTGGGCGGTCTGTTTCACAGTTTACTTTGATATTTAATATCTGCCACATTAGGATCTCAGCAGAAATTTTCACTGTAACATTCTACTTTCTACATCTTATTCAGAGGTGGAGATAGGTCTTGAACTCAAGTTTTGCTACCTCCAAAGACAGCTTTTTTTTTTTGCCCTAAATCACACTATGACTTCAAAGCTCTGTTGCACGTGGTAGAAATTTCCATAAACGTTTCTTTCTTCATATATTTCTGGTTGTGTTGGCTGTAGTTAGAGAAAAATGTGATGCTTCAATGCATTTTCTACTATAGATATAATAGCTTTGAGTCATGTCTCTACTCCCAACGCTTTCAAGAAAATACATTAAGTTCCATGCTAGACTATCAGGAAATTCAAAATGGGAGAAAAGGCAATTGTATTACCATGTCTTGGGAGACATTAATTTTCTTTTTGCCAATTGGAAAAAAAAAGGAAAGAAAAAAATCCCTCTTTTGAAGCTAGCAAATCGATACGTATGAAAATATGTCAGACTCTGGAGGATAAAACTATTTTATTTCATATAACTTAAAAAATATGTTCTTTATTTATTTAAAGTTGGCCGTCATTTAAAAAAAAACTTAGGATATTTCTCTGCTTCAGGATTAGAATTAAAATTACAGAATACTTTCCCTCAAGACATTCTTCTTAGAAATTAAACTGCATGAACAAAGTGATTTCATTTCTCATCATATTTGTATTTCACTGAAATTCAATTGTCATTTCTCTCTCCCTCTTTGTGGACTATCTACAAAGTCTCCGTTAGTCCATTTTTCCTCTCAGATGCATTGATTTTCACACTTCAGCCATATTTTACTTCTTTTTAATACATTTCTCTCCACAGCACTCACAAATAGATCAATGATTTTCTCCTTCAGATCCAATGGTACAGATGGTTGAAAAATTAACTTTTTTTTTTCATTGACAGGTATCTTTGGCCTGAATATGCTTTTGATAAAAATTTCCTTTAGGATCTGAAAGGGTAGAAATGAGGCTTCAGTAAAATAAGACCCAGAACCTTGGGGAGCCAGTGGCCTTGTACAAGGTAAAGAGTGTTGCTGAATCTCTGAAACTTAGTTCTGGGAAGATACATCTTGGAGCCACTGTCTAAAGGCCAGACCACTGATCCATTATGCAGGACTTAGGCTATGGCAACCTCTGTAGCCCATAAAAATGCTTAAAAAATTCATTTGATTTGGGAATCTTGAGCAAATTTTGTCCTTGATGAAATTCTAGTAGGTTTGAAGCAAAGAATGGGCACTTTGGCTCTGAGCCTGAATTCAGAAGCTTTGATTTAAATTCTTCCTTTCTTGTCTAAAGTTTCATTATTTATTTTCTGCTCCTCTTCCCTGCAAATATTAATTTCTACTCCCTGAGAAAGTGGGGCCTGGGTAAACCTTAGAGAGAGTGGTTGTTCTGGAGATTCTGGACAGAAAACACATTAAAATGACAATAGCTAAAATAAAAATAAACTACACAAATTTTAGCCTGCAATTTAATAAGTGTAGATACACCCATGAAACAATTGCCCCAATCAAACTACTGGTGGGCTTTCTCTCACTGTGGCTTAGATTTTATTTTCTAGAGTTTTATAGAGATACAATCATGTGGTAAGTATTATGTCTGATGACTTTAACTCAGCACTATTATTTTGAGAACCTTCCAGACTGTCAAGTTTATCAATAGTTGGTTGGTTCCTTTATATTGCTGAGTGATATTTCATTCTATGGATATGCCACAGTCTACTTATCAATTAACCTGTTAATGGACATTTTGCTTTTGTCCCAATCTGGGGCTATTACGAGTAAAGCTTGCCCTGCTTGCCCTGCTATTAAAGATCATTATTTTGACAACTGCCATTTCATATATTTTGTTTGTTTTTCATTGCTTCAGGTGTCCAGGAGGGAGGTGATGTGTGGTAAATTCAGTCTCTGTTATTCTGTCTTGGACAGAAGTGAAAGTTCCACATAGAAATTTTAAAATATTATTGAATATATTTTTAATAGACAGTAAATACAGCTCAAAAAGTCTTGTTATTAAATTTCAGTGATTCACACGTAATGTGACTGAAACAATGTATTTATCAAACTGCTTTGTTTTTCTCTGGACATCCAAAAAATTTGCAGTTCCCAAACTCCTTTCCATACAGGTGGGTGACACATGTAACTAGTTTTGGCAAGTGAATAGGAGAGAAGAAATGGAAGCCATTTGCAGGACTGGCTTTAAACTCCCTTTCACAATCAGCTACTTCATCCCTCACACACAGACCTGCAGCTGAAATCAGAGACCTCTGGGATTGGTAAGACTCTTGACAGAAGGAGCCCGAATTTGAGTCCCTGCGTAGTGAAAGGTCACTCAGGGAAGATGCTCAAATGGGAATATTACTACCGAACTCTGAGTGAATGAGATACAGGTGCATACTGTAATAAGGCTAGGTTTTGTTACTGATGTACAGCACAACATGCTCTAAAACACGTGGATCTATGATTGGATAGTCACTGTTATAAAATTATTTTTCTCAATAAGGGCGGGGGTGAACTTGGCTCCCAGTGGACACTGGCAACAGCAAGAGACATTTTTGATTGTTACAATAGGGAGGGTATCTAGTGAGTAGAATCCAGAGATACTGCTAACATTGTAACTAACATTACTTTTATTTTGATAATAAAATTGAGGACTTTTTAATATAATTATCAATCATTTGGATTTTCTTTTTGTGAAGTCTGCTCAGGTCATTAGCCAATTTTTCTATTGGGTTGTATAGTTTTTCTTCTAGTTAGATTTGTAGTTTCCTAATAATTCTCATTCCATGTGAATTATCAAAATATTCATGCATTAATTCATTATAAACTCCAATAAACCCATGCATATTAACACAATTAATATGTTTAATGAAAAATACCTATATTTTCAAGGACAAAAAACAATATAAAGAATAACATTGTTGTACATTTTTCAAGTCTCTAGTATCTGGCTTAATAGAAGATAATTAAATTTGCATAACTGTTTCTTCTTTCAATTTGTTATGATACTGTTTTTATTATCCTGTATTCAGTATACCAAAGTGTATTCAATCATTATCTGATTGATGGACATTCACTGTTTCCAGTTTTCATGTTTTTTTTTCCTTTGCTTAGTTTTTGCCATCAAAAATAATGCTTCAATAAACATCCTTGTATGTTAAAAAAAGACATATTACTTACTTCACAGTACTACTTGGCATCATTAAAACACATGCTGCAATGACTGAAGCCCAGCTCAAATAATATACTTTCAGACAGCTTTATATATATATTATGTCTTTCCTGGTTCTCTCATCTCTGTAACAAGCTACTTCCCCCAAATAATAAACTGGGGACAATGAAGGAGAAAGAGAAAGAAAATCCAATCACCTCAATTATTTAGCACCCTCATCCTATGGCTTTTCATTTCATGGTCTTATCTTCTTCTTCTTGCCTCTGGGCATCATATAACATAGATTACCTACCTAGCATTATAATTATGGTGAACTTTTCAAGTTTCCTAGGCATTTTTGCACTGAGGATACTGCCTCCTTGGTATTTCACAGTAGATGAACCCTGATAGTATTTAAAACTTATGAATTCAGTCTATCTAACAGTATACTAATCATAAAAAGGAACCCAGGGAGTAAAAACAGTAAAGCAGGATAAAAAAGGGCAACAAAAAGGGGGAGGGTATAGCTCAGTGTTATGGTATGTGCACATGCACGAGGTCCTGGGTTCATTCCTGAGTATCTCCACTAAGATACATAAATAAATAAATAACCTAATTACCCCCCCAAAACTAAAAATAAAATAAAATAAAATTTAAAGGCAACAAAAGTATTATCTGGGGAATAAAAAGAAAGAGGAATATGGACTTGTCCCACGTGACATGAGTTCCGTCTATTCACAACACACCCATTCAGCATTGTGTTATAATCAGTTCTTCATGGTTTGTTTTTCTCAATTAGATTGTGACTTCCTTTAGGTCAGGCAGCACCTATTCTCTCTCCTTGTGTCCCTAGGACCTAGCATGGAGCCAAGTCCAACATAGATGTTTTGATGCAGAGTGATTGTTTGGAAGAAAATAAATGAAAGTCACTAATATATCCATTGAACACATACTTATTGAGTCCCTGACATTGTTTTAAAAGTTTAGGATACATCAAAGAAGCAGATTCCTGTCCCGTGAAGCTTATATTCTAGGAGGGAGTAGATAGGTAATAATTCAAAATATAAAGATTAATAATTGATATAGTATGGTAAAAATTAGTTATTGTGGAAAAAAATTAAAAGTAGAGCAATATGAAAAGAATTGACAATGGGCCAGGGGCTCTAACAGACTGCACTGTTGAAAAATGTGTTCAGGGTAGATCTTATCCTAGAAGTATAAAAGAAGCCTGAATTCTAGCTTTGTTAAGATGGTTCTCAGGACATTAGTCCCACATCTTCTTGGTCTGCTGGCTTTCCAAATAAAGTCATTATTCCTAGCCCCAACACCTCATCTCCCAATTTATTGGATTGTCATGCAGTGAGCAGAAGGAGCTTGTACTCAGTAACAATCGGAAGCTCACCTCTAACTGATATTTTCTTGCGGCATTAAGGATTGAATAACCGTGAGGTAACTGGGGCAGAAAGTTCTAGAAGAACAAGGACAGCTACTTGGTGCAGAACTTAGCATGTGGGCTGTATTATGTTAGGCATTGGACCATAAATAATTAAGCAGCAGGTGTGTTACGCCTTCTCTCCCTTTCAAGGAGGACACCCACAGAAAATACAGAAAGTGACTTAGTCAAATCTCCTTAAAAATCGGCTAGTAGTAAAGGTCCTGGCAAATAAACTAACATTTCTAAAGGGAGAGTCTTTATGATTGCATATTTTTATCAGAATGATTCCGGTTGTCTAGAATTGTTCATGAGAAAAATGCTTGGGATTAATTTATTTATGAGGGATGGCTCCCTGGTAAAGGACAGTTATGCTAGTAACTCAGCATAAAATGGAAATGTTTCATGATCAAAATGACTATTTTCTGTGTGTGAAATATACTTTAATTACAGAACTCATGTGTTACTCTGGGTCTACTGTCTACAATGCAGTATGAAGGGACCTGGGAGCCGTAGAGATCCCCAGTCCTCTCTGCATCATCCGTGTCTGACGATTACTGGTAACCTTCAAATTTCTACTAAAGACTGGTAGTAGATCAGTTCTCTAACTTTTGGGCGTCTGCCTTGACAATTCATTATTTTGTGTTATCTCAAGCACTTTATGGGATTTCATTAGCAGTATGGAGGAAATATCCACTCATAATGAAAAGAAAGTAGAAAATGAAAACAGGCCAAGAATAAATGGTACAAGCACTGAAGTCTCACATTTACATTTTTAAAACTTTGAAGTACAGTTGAGTTACAACATTATATTAGTTTCAGATGTTAAACATAGTTATTTAATATTTTTATAGATTGTACTTAATTTAAAATGATTATAAGATATTGACACTATTCCCTGTGCTATACAATATATTCTTGTAGTTTATTTATTTTATACATAGCAGTTTGTACCTCAATTCTGTATCCCACCTTGCTCCTCCCCGCTTCCCTCTCCCCACTGGTAACCATTAGCTTGTTCTCTTTATCTGTGAGTCTGTTTCTTTTTTGTTATATTCATTTTTTAAACAAATTTTCAGATTCCACATATAAGTGGTATGTCCAGTATTTGCCTTTCTCTGTCTGACTTACTAAGCATAATACCCTCTACATGCAGTCACGGACATGCCGAGGAACTAGAACAGCCAAAGGATTTTGCTAAACCATAACAAAGCTGGAACACTTACATTATCTGATTTCAAAATGTACTACAGGGAAGATTGCATAGGTCAATGAAACAAAAGAGAATCCAGAAATAAAGCCACAAATACATCGCCAATTGATTTTTATAAAAAGTGTCAAAGTACCTCAATGGGGAAAATGATGTATGGTCTTTTCAACAAAAGTTACTGAAGAACAAGACATCATTTGGCAAACATGAGCCCTGATCCTTACCTCACACCATATAAAAATTTAACTCAAAAGTGGAACTTAGACCTAAATGTGAAAACTAAAGTTATAAAAATTTCTTGAAGAAAACAGGAGGAAAATTTTGCAACTAAGGTTGACAAAGATTTTATACATAAGATGCAAAAAAGCATAAACACGTAAAAGAAAGAAGATATTTCAGTAAATAAAATCTTATGATATTCAAAGATATTATTAAGAAAATGTAAATGCCAGCTACAAAATAAAAGAAAGCATTTATGATACATTTATCTGAAAAGGGGCTTTTATTTAGAATATATAAATAACACTTACAATTCAATAATATAGAAGAAATGGCCCACCAATATTGGCAAAAACGTTTGAACACTTCATCTAGAAGGTACAAAAATGAACTATAAGCACATGAAAAAATGCTGAATATCATTAGTTGTTTCAAAATGCAGCCTTAAACTGAAATGAGATACTACTACACTGCCACTAGAATGGTCACAATAAAAAATACCAACAATATCAAGTGTTAGTAAGGTTCGACACAACTGTAACATTTGTATATTACTAGTGGGGATATAAAATTGTATAACCTCTTTGAAAAACTTTTTGACAGCTTCTTAAAATGTTACACTTACAAAATGATCCCTAAAATTCAGTTGTCTGTTTATTCAAGAGAAATGTAAGAATTATCTTCAAGCAAAGGCTGTTGATAAACAAATGTTTGTAACAACTTTATTCGTAACAGCCAAAAGAACTCCTGATACTCATAAAATAAATGCATTTCAAGAAAATATTGTGCTGACAAAAGAAACTATGCACTTGTACTATAAATGATTCAACCATGTATGTAAACGTAAGCATGGAACTGAATACCACACTAAGATAGCATTTTATACCCCTTGATTGATTAAACACAAAACACAGTAACAACAAAAAAATCAAACATCTTGACTATACTGAATGTTGGCAAAAGCATGGAAATAGATATACTTTTATACTTCTGGTAGATATGTAACCTTTAGGAAGCATTAACTTATAAAGTTGGACACATGTGCTATATAACACAACCCTTCCATTGCTCTGTGTGTGTGTGTGTGTGTGTGTGTGTGTGTGTGTGTGTGTACATGTGTCTGTTCACTAGAAAATCTCTTACTGGTTTTTCAGGATACCCTGCAAATTAATGTACAGTGTGTCTTTTTCACAATGGCAAAAGCAAACAAACAAAACTCTGGACACAAGCCTAATTTTCAGAAAAATGGGATATGTAAATTTGGGGAGATTCAAACAGTGGGGTATGATAGAACTGGCAAAATGAATGAGCTGCCGCTCAGATGTTGTGGACAAAAAACTTGATACCATGTTTATAAAACTACCAACAATATATCACACTAAAAGTTATATATGAGGGAATAACACTGTAACAGAAGACTGCAAGAGCATGAAAAATTAAGTGGAGGATTGCTGTTACCACTAGTGGTGGAAGAAATATGAAGTCAGGGAGAATACATTAGGAGTTAATCACGTTGGGGAATATACATCGTAAGTTGAATGGTGGGTTCACAGCTTTTCATTTTATAATTATTGACTAATTACAAACTTCTCATTCATTAATAATCTTTTGAGTGCATCAAATATTACATAAGGAAGACATAATTCCCGTCCACACAGAGCGTACAATTTAACAAAGCATTTAGACTTACCCCAAATTAATAATGATTCTACATCCTATGAATTCTTTAGTAAGGATATTTAAAAATAAAACAGCTGTATTATTTTAATAAGGTATGCACATTCAAAATTCAAACAACAGAAAAATTATAGTTTACTGATTTAGTAATGTCTAATTATGTAGTACAGCATCCATCGCATTCTTTATAACCATGCTTTTCCTTAATTAATTTTTGGTATCGCTTAGACATGGTTGGAATACATCTTCCTCATTTGTTCCTTCTTTGGCTAACACTTCCTAAGGCTTAGAAACAAGGGTTGCATGAAAAATAACTAGGTGTTCAGTGACTGATTAGTACAGAAATACTTGTCAAATATTTATCTTGGATTACTTACGGTAAATCATATTCCTCTATGCTGTACGAAATTCAATCAAGATTCTGTTTGTAATACTATGTACACATTGTTCTCTGATGCTAGTCTTTATTAAATTCTGTTAGAACACAGATTTTATACTGATCCAGAGACTTCCATGGTTGATTACAGAATTCAATACAAAACTGGTTACCCTAGTAGCAATATATTTTTTGTTGTTATTCAGCAAGATACTTCAAAGAAAGTTGAGCAGATCTTGTAATATGGGTACTTACAAACACATGTTTTCTTTCGTATGCATGAGGCCAGTAAGTAATCTTGGAAGAATTGGCTAATTTTCTGGAAATGTCAGTTTTTAGAAAGCCCCTAGATTCTCCCCTGAGTTTATTTTGGCCATGGTTTAAAATTAGGATTTCGCTGGAGGAGACAGAGGGCAGAAAAATACTTGAAATCTTTCTCCCATTGTTTGAATCTTATTTAATTGAAATAGGTCTTTGATAATTTTTTCCATGGAGGTTTAAATGATTCCTACTGTAGGTCTGTCTGGCATTCATTAGGAATATGTTCTCAGGTTTTCCAAAATGATGTACTGTTGAATACTGAGCTGTATTTTTGATGGATGGAGAAACCATTTTATTCACCACATTTTATAGATATTAAAATGAACATTAAAATGTATTTTAGCAGTTGGAAATTGGGTGTATCATATGACAGAAGAATGTCAGTTTTAGTTCTAATTTTTCTTTCTTAGTGGTATATAAAATACTGATGTCTCTGAAAATCAATAATGCCTTAGCTTACATGAAATAAGGAAATAATTAATTGCCAACGTGTTAACAAGAGGGACTGTCACTCCCTCTTAATAAAATTCATGAGATTAAATTATTTAATGTTGAAGAGTACCTAATAGATATGTATCTATAATGTGACATAGAAACATTGGTTATATGAATTGGTGAATACTGGAAAACACAAATTGCCAGACCAATTAGGAAGGGTCCCTGTTGAATAATTTGCATTACAGTTTTGCATCAGAATTAAACTTTTCTGTTCAGCAATTACCATACTAAGTAAGTTAAACTGATGGGTCAACCTAGGATTTTAGAGTATACAAATGAAAAATGATGCAAATATGTTCATAAAGTGCATTCAGACAGAAGGAAAGCCCCAAGAAAAAGTTTTGATTTGTGCCAAGCAGACAGGAAAATGCACCAGAAACAGTTATGGACACAGCTGAAATTCTCCTGTGTACAAACTACCTTTATTTAACAGTTAAGAAAAGCTTCATGGACAGAAGAGCATTTTGTTAATTTGCAGAGAGTAGAAGCTAACAATAAGTGTACTTAAAATCAACAAAACTTTTCAGTGTGTCAGGAGGGAGGTCAAAGTCAATGTTCTGTAATTCATGTAACACTTGTATGACCTTTCTTCTGTCACCTGTTTTTTTTCTTTCTCTTTTTTTTTTTTTTTTTTGTTTTGGTCTCTTCTTAATGACAAGATACAAACTGACAAACAAAGCCTTAGAATCAGATTTAAAAATAAGAATACTTATAATACTTTTGAAATAGTTTCTTCATTTTTAATATTTGTCTCATTGGTTTTTAAAATAATGAGTCTGATTTTTAAACTCATCAAATATTTTGCAAATGCAAATGCCAGATTCTGTGAATATGTAACGGTCTATATTTGAAACCTATTTTTGAAATGTGTTTCTGTTTTTCTACAATTAGTAGACTTCAGTTAGGTGCCAAAAACTTTGAGGGACATTGACTTGTGAAAAGAAAGCAATGCATTTTGAAAGGACTGGAAATAGTAAGTTATCTCTAACCTAATAAAGTGTGCACATAAACATAAACCATTGGAAAATTGTGAGATCATAGATATAATTTTCACTTGTGCAGAATCTTGCTTATTTTTAACTGAAATAAAATGATATTTTACTAATAATTTGAATGGCTATAAATGCCTACCAACTTGAGCATACAAGTTCTGGTAATTGGATCAACACAGTAAAACATACAACTGGATAAGGAATAGTTTATTGACATGAGGTTACTCTCTGCATATTAAATATTTAACATCCTGGCAAGGGAACCTTGAACTAGATTTTATATGCTGCTGGAATGACTTCTCAAAGCTAAAAAACAGTGTAGGGGACTATAGTAAATGAGATGGAGAATCCAGAATTTCATTGGCAGTTTATTGACAAGGAAGAGGCAAAAGGCTCACAAAATTGGGTATACAAGAAATGATTTATTTTAAAAGGCAATGAATCTCACAAAATGACTGTATTCTTGGGAAGGGATAAGGGAACATTCCTTTCACTACAAAAGTAAGAAGTGTACAAGTAAGGGGGAGACATCATTGAGAAACTCAGTGATGACTGTCCTTTGTAGTCCAGGGTTGACAGCAGGGAAGGCTTCTATGGAATTGGCTCCCAAGTTTCAAAAGAAGATGATGCAATTCTGAAATAGAAAAAGTGTAGTGGCATTAGAGATAAGATGGTGTAACCACTGTAACAGATTAAGGAAAAAAAAAAAAAAACTGGAATAGAATCTAGTGGGCTTTGGCCCACAAGGATCTGTGGTGGAGGCTAATAAACCATAGTGTTCCCAAGGATGACACAGTGTGATGACTAAGGTTATGTGTCAATTTGGAGGGTGTTTGGGGGTAACATTACCATTTAAACTGGTGAACTCTGAATTAAGCAGATTGCCCTCAATAAGCTGGGTGGGCCTCATATAATCAGTTGAAGACTTGAATAGAACAAAAAGACCAACTTCCCCAAGCAACAGGGAATTCTCCAACAGACTGCCTTCAAACTTTCTCTACACCATCAGCTCTCCTTAGTCTCTAGCCTGCTGGCTTTTACTGCAGATTCAGACTCATCAACCTTCATGATTTCTTGAACCAATTTCTAATCCTACAAAATATTTATACATCCTATTGGTTCCACTTCTCTGGAGAACACTGATTAATGCAGAGAGGCCATTAATGAGATTATTGCTTGACCTTTAGGATAAAATCATTATTAAGAGTAAGTGAGCAAAAGACTCAATGGAATATCATAACCTATTGTCCAGTTTCTATTTATGAACTAACCAGGTCTTGATCCCATCAGTTGATGGTATCCTCAAGGAAGGACTTGGAACATGATGGCAATATATATGAAGTAGTGGCTTCTCCATTTCATTCCCAAAGAAACTTTTGGACATTTATCTAAATAATCAATCACTGGAGAAAAGAGAGTTGTTATATACAAGGTCTGAGCTGGCACTGATCAGAGGAGGTATAATATTATTGTCACGACCCTACCAGAGTGTAAACATACAAAGGAGAGTCAATACTTGAAGTCTGAACTGAAGTCCATCTGTCAGTATTTTAACAGGCACTTGAAACTAGTTTCTGGTCATTTCTCCAGTTCTCAGAGCATAATTGGGGTGAATATATTTGAAAATTTAAAACCCCTGGCCTATTATTCCATAATCTGTCGAATAAGAGTTTTTGTTTCTGTAGAAAAGTTCAAGTTGAAGCTTCTGAAACTGCTCCTTCTTCTCCAGCCAAGGTGGTAAATAAGCATCCAAGCCTCACTGCTAGGTGGATGAGCAGAACTTTGTGCCACTTCAAAGAGTGAAAGGCTGCCAAAGTTGCGGTCCTCAACATATACCCGTTTAACTTGCCGGATGGTCTTGATGCATGATGGAAGCCTTTGCAAACTTAAAAGCGGCCACAGTAGCTGTTGAACTGATGTAGTATCTTTACTAGAATAGATGATGGGGTCTCTAGCCCTTAGTCTGTGACCACTGATTTGATGAATGTGTTAATTTGAATCCCAAGAAGAAAAAGTAGTACCCATTCATGGTTTCATCAGAGTAGTATGTCTAAATATATTTGGCCTTTTGTCCTCTCATCAGAATATCATTCTAACGATGATAACTTGTTAATCAAAGCCAGGAAGCAGAAAATACCAGTAATCTGGATACCCTGGGAGAACAATATTGCATTAGAGGATGGAAGGTAGGGTCTAGAAAGATTCAGGGCCCTGGTAACAGGTGAAAATTTTAAGAGTCTAGTGGTTTGGAGTATTCCAAGATATGACCTTTAAGGCAGATAAGAGACATTTGGTCTACCTCTTCAGCTTTTTGAAGGCAACATATACCGCATGTTGGAATACTTTACATTCTTTCGCCCTGCCTTCCTTCTGTCTATACACAGTGGAGAAAACTGCCATCCAGATCCCATATTTCTGTAGTTTCTTTCTGAATGCTGTTGAGAATATCCTCAAGTGATCATACCTTATCTGGTTTTTAAAGCCACCACTCATAGAACTCACCTGAACACTGTCCATTGCTCAGGAGGAAAGAGATAAGCTACTGTAATAAGACCCCATAGTTCCCCAGGGAGTACAACTAGCCAGTGCCTCAGCCTCCTTTATGGCCAAGCAGTCAGTACATCCTAGTTACTGCAACCCTAAAGACCCCGTTTTACTCTGTGATTGACATTCATTAATATTACCGGGAAATGGTTTCCCAGACAACGCAACGACACCAATGTGGGTTGGAGCTGTGCGTATGAGTGTCAGCGCTCACATCTTAGGCTGCTTCCTGCTCAAACGACACTAGAAGGGCAGTAGCAGGATCTCTTCTAGCTATGTTCATGTTAACTCACTCTCCTGTAGAATGAGCCAGGGGCCCTTGTACCATGGGAGCAGCCAGTATGCAGGAGACTGAACTAGAAATGGCTCATCACCATACTTTGTAAACTGGGTTGACACATTCAGGATAGGGGAGAGAGTGAGGGGATGGCCAGGACAGTTGTGTATTTATATTCTTGAGAATATGTTAGATTTCTAGAATAATTTTTTTGAGTTTGTATTTTATTAATTTTTAAAATAAGTATAAGTAAAATCAGGATCCTCTCCATGCTCCCCTATGACCCAGGGCTGGTGTATTCAATACCTTTTTTCAAACGCATCAATGGCAGAATGAGTAGCAGTTAGTAGTATTTTAATTGTCTCTGCGTACAAACCAACCAAACAATAGCAATTCGAACAGAAGAGGGGTTAGTGGGAAATATTGTATTTTGTTTCTGATGAAAATTATCCACCATGCAAAGGTTGTGCACTCGTTCCAAAAGAGGACCTTGGAGTGATAATTGGGTAATTATATAGCACCGGGTACTCTGTTCAAGACCAGTTGAAAGACCCTAAACTTCATACATCAGAGTTGTACACTGGTTGTGTAAATAAAACTGTAGAATGACACTTAGGGTGAAGTTAGTGTGATTTTAAGTGTGCACCTCAACCAAGCTGTCACCAGTTATTAATAATTTAAAATGTAATTTCAGGACATTTTAAAGCAAATAGCCTACAGTGCTTCCTGTAAAATAGTGGAGGAGGAGGGCATTTATGTGTTCCAGGGCTTCCTAGCTTTCAGAATGGGTTTATATGATTCTCCCTCCTTTCCTTTTTGGTAGTTTTTACTTATTATAGCTGTCTTTTTAACAAATGTTTATTGCTGCATTTTTTAAAGTGTATCATTGTTTTCTTGCTTGTAGTACTGGAATATTTTTCCCAGTGTATCATTGTCTTACCCCTTGTAGTACTGGAATTTAGTTGGAAGAATAAAACATTTACTTTGAGAAAACAAAACAAAACAAAACCTGCGTAACACCCCTTGGAGCTAAATTCTACTACAGCCTTTTTCCCCTCGAGAAACTGAATCCCAGAGAGTAAAATTCCTGTCCCAGATTCATACAGCTGGTAGTGTATGGGGATAAGCATTTACTGTAATCAAACAGCACCATGAACCACATTAAATAAATATTGATACTGAATTTTGTTTTTTATCATTTTGTAATTTTCTACATTTTAAACTGTTTCCAGTTGTATAAAATCAATAAACATGAAACCGTAAGCGCAGTTAGCTAATTACTGCAGGCGAGAAATTTCAAGTGCACCCTAGAGGTCAGAGAGGGATTTCTTTTTCTTCCTTTTAAAAGAGAATGTATCCATTATTTAAGTTTGAGAAACACTGACCTCATCAAACACAGGAGCTGCCTCTTCTTTCTCTCACGGCTTCTCACACCCAGCAGGTAGACCACGTCTTAGGCAGCACAGTGGTTGTCATGCCTGTTACTGCATGTCAATAAAATTTTTTTTTTGCTGTAATTATTCTTTTCTTACTGTTCTTTGATTTTGAAACTCCAAATTTGTTTCCTAAAGGCTACATGGAGACGCGTAATTAGATACTACAAATCTCTCTTCATTTGCACACATTCATGGCGTTTTTCAAAGCTTTGAGAACTTTGAACTGGAGAGCAGGATGGCGAGAAGGACTTGAGCCAGGAGTTGCTTGGTGCAAATGCAGCTCTGTCTGGGACCAGCTGTAAGAATTTGGAGCAGGAGTTTCACTTTTGTGGGATTCCGTTTCTCAGGTACACAAAGGCAGTAGAAGAATTTAGCTCAAAGAGTTGTTATTCAAGTTAACAATTCAGTTATGTGATGATAGCAACTCAGAGTGGGCGCTCAATAAAGAGTACTTCGTTGCCTTTCTCCCTAACATTTAGAGCCCGTTACCATTCACATAAGAAAAATCAGTGCTGCCTCATTAAACTCACATCTTCCGTTTGAATGAACTGCTATTATCAAGTTTGAGAACAATACTAGATTCCACGATTTATCTCCAAATGATATCTACTGCTGTTAAAAATATCACTGTAAATATCAACGGGTGAAGATTACTCACCTCTACAAAAAATCAAACAACCGAAAAGCCTCAGATGCAGAAGGAAAGAGCTTGTAAAGGGAGTAACGTGGTTAGTTTGGAAGAGAATGATAGGGCGTCCATGAGAGAGGCTCAGAAGCAAGTCACACTGGTTCATTTACCTTTTGAACTCATGATACCACATAGCAGGTGCTTTTCCAAGAACCGCGAACAGGCATTGAGCAAAACAGGTGAAATGACAGTTTTTACAGAGCGGGCATACCACTTGGAGAAAAGGCGGGAAGGTAGGTGGTAAACAAGTAAATGTATGTCTGTTATATAAAGGCAGGGAGGAATAAATGCTGAAGGGAAAAATGTAGCTGGCTGTTCCTTCCCTGTTTCAGAGACTAGTGCCAAGCATCTAACAGACACTTGGTAAGTATCGTTCCTTTTATGAATGATTGACGCCAGGGAACGTAGAACTCTTGCCACACTCTGATCCTGAACTCCAAATCTTTCATTCTGAGGTTGTACTGTATGTGGAACTGTTTGCGTTCCAATTTCTGACCATTGTATTTACCGAGTGCCTAATATGAGCCTGGCACTGTTTTAAGCACAGAATATAGTTCACTCTGCAGCTCATACTCCAAGCAGGAAGATCATTAATAACAAAACTGTTAGGTAAGTTGTATAATATGCTCTACACTGATAAGTTCTATAACATGCAGTAAAACAGGTTTGGGAGAGTTGGGTGTGGGAATCACAGCTTTAAGTGTGGTTAAAGAAGTCTTTTTTGGGAAGCCAACATTGAAGAACTCCTTGAAGGAGGTGAGGGGTGAGCCATGCGTGTATTTGGGGATGCAGGGGGGAGAGGGGCAAGGATAAAAGTCATGCAATGGTGGGATAAAAGTCATGCAATGGGAGCATGTCTGGTGAGATCAGAAAAGGAAGAGGACCTTGTGGCTTGAGGAAGGAAAAGATTAACAGAAGATAGTACCTAAGACTTACTGTTTGAGAGATCCACTCGTCGTGGCAGGGGGGCAGGGAAACACCACACACACCCAGAATTTTAAAAGTAAGACTTTGCTCTTTATAAGACCTACACTGGAAAAAGGAAGAAGGAAAACGTTCACCAACCAAAGGCTGGAGATCATCACCCCTCAATTTCTTAAAGCTTCAGAATTCTAGGCTTCATTTTATAGAAATATATTCAAGACTTATTTCAGGACTTGCCTGTGGTCATCGAGAGAAGAGAAGGCCGAGGAATACATGACAATTAGGTAGGAAAAGTGAGACCCCATGATGCCCAGGGGGGCAGAAGAAAGGCATAAGGTGACTCCCTTCAAATGAGCAATTGGAAAGGTTAAATTGGAAAGAGGCTCTGGTATCGGTTCAGTAAAACACTTAGGGTTTAAAAACAGATTGGCATACTTATCGAGAGCAGTAAAGTATTGAAGATCTGCGTCAGAGGTCAGCACACTTTCTCCATAAAAGGCCAGTTAGTAAATATTTTAGGCCTTTGGGGCCATATGACCTCTGTTACAACTGTTCAATGCCATCATTACAGCTGAAAGCAGCCATAGACCCCATGCAACTGAGTGAGTGTGGCTGAGATCCAATAGCATTTTATTTACAAAGACAGGTGATGGGCTGGATTTGACCTACAGTCCGTGGTTTGATGATCCCTAATTTATAGTAAAGAACTACAAAGTAATGATGGTGTTTGCACAGAGGGGCAAAGTAATTATGTCCATTTGATAGTTGAGATTTAAACTTTTATCCAGGTGAACTATTGATCATAGACCATTTGATTTTCTCATCAGATCACATAAGACATTAGAGGCATCACAAAGACCTGGCTTTTACTCTAAACAATTCAGGGAGTCATCAGATGGCTTTATTCAGAGGTGTGCTGTTAGGCTGCGCCCCACAGGCCTGCAAGCCCTGGACTTGCCCAGCCTCAAGACTGAAGGGAGAGCCCAGAGTCAGCGGCAGAGACACCCATGGTTCAATGCACACGACTGAAGCAAGGTCCTGGAGCAACACCTGATCTTGTGCGGCAGGTGGCAGACAGGACAAGGCAGCAGTCTTCACTATGGGTCGGGGTGTGTGGCGAGTGATTCCACCAATGTAAATAACGACTTTCTTTTTTAATTTTAGCACTTTTTATGACAGACATTTAGCTGAATGTTTTATGTGTATCATTTGGTTTTCTCTTCACCGCACTGCTGAAAAGCATGTTTTATGATTCTTCCAATTTTTACTGTTAAGCATCCTGAGTCTTAAAGTTTTAGGTCATTTATCCAGACTAGTAAGTGGCAGAGCCAAGATTCTCATCCAGGTCTTTCTGAATCCATAGGCCAAGTTCTGAACCTCTCAGCAATACTGCTGTAGGGACGTTAACAGCCCACAGTAGCCTGAAGGTGGCCATTAGCGATTTTGTACTCCCGACCACGTTTAGATCCCCCCACAGAACTTACAGAAGACCTCCCAGATGGTATGGCAGGGGCTCCCCTGTGGCTCTAGCTTGCTTTTTGTGTACTCTCCTCTATCACCTGCACCAGGTACAGCAGAGGGGTTCCCAGAAGGGTCTGCTCATCCTTCTTAGCCTCCCAAATGATGCCATCAGCCTGATCACTAAGTAAACATTAATGCCACCCTCTCTTCCTTGGCCATTACTGTGGGCTTCCAGTGCTATTCCTGAGAGTCCAGTCTCTCTTCCCTTTGGCCTAAAAACTTTAGAAAAAAATATATATATATATTTAAGTGAAGTATAGTCAGTTTACATTGTGTTGATTTGTGGGTACACAGCAAAGTGATTCAGAATATATATATATTCCTTTCCACATTCTTTTTCATTATAGGTTATTGCAAGATATTGAATATAGTTCCCTGTGCTATACAGTAGGTCCTTGTTGTTTATCTATTTTTTTATATCGTAGTTAGTATTTGCAAATCCTGAACTCCCAGTTTATCCCTCTGTCCTTGTCCCAGTAGCCATAAGTTTGTTTTCTATATCTGTGAGTCTGTTTTTGTTTTGTAAATAAGTTCATTTGTCTCTCTTTTTTTTTTTTTTTAAGATTCCACATATAAATGATAGCATACAGTATTTTTCTTTCTCTTCCTGGCAGGAAACTAATTTGAAAAGATACAATGCACCCCAATATTCATAGCAGCACTATTTACAATAGCCAAGATATGGGAACAGCCTAAATGTCCATTGACAGATAAATGAATAAAGAAGATGTGGTATATGTGTATATTTATACAATGAAATACTACTCAGCCATAAAAAGGAATAAAATAATGCCATTTGCAGCAACATTGTTGGACCTGGAGATACCACATTAAGAAAAATATATTTGAATATCATTTAACAAGCTATAAATCCCTTGTCACAAATTGTCTGATCCTCACAATAAACCTATTTTGTTCATTTTACAGAGAAGAGAAATAAAGGTCACAGAAATTAAGTAGTCTTCCTTTATTTAATCAAGAAATAAGTGGCATTGCTAGGACACAAAGGTGAGGTTTTGTCACTAAACCTGGTGCTCATTCCATTACAACAAATTGCCTCCTCAATTGGAAACCCAATTGCCAAGTTAGAAACGACCACTGTATAAGTCATTCCTCAGCTCACATGTCTTCAATGGCTTCACAGAGCCTATGAGTTAAGGTATTTACATTGAGTTCTGCAATTTCATGGGGGCTAGTGAAAAATTCTGTAGCCTCCTTTCTTCCCTTTCCTCCAAATCTATTAAATCTAAACTCCAGGCAGATGTTGACAAGCTTCCCATGGACCATGTCCAGTCCTCAGATGTGTCTGTTTGGCTGGCACACAATCGTTCAAATGAGGAAATTAATCATAGCCATGTCAACAATTGGCTCAAACTACGTAACAGCTGCTTCCTTCACCAGAATCTGAAGTTTCCAGCTTCCCACTGTCTACCCTACGTCTCACGGTCATACACCCAGCATGCTTCAATATGAGTGCATGACCAGTTGGACCCACATACACAGGTGAGGCATTACACACCCTGCATTTAACATAAATACATTTTTAAAAGAAACCCTTCGTTAAAATTTGAAAGTACAAGTTTTTATTGCTCTTAAAATGCTTTTAAAAAATTCTGGAGATGCTTGTTAAAAGTCCAGTTTCCTAGACTCTATTCAGATCTGCTCTATAGAATCTCTTATGTGGAGTACAGAAATGTTAATTTTCAGTAAACTATCTAGTGCTTGCTATGTTTCCTAACATTTGAGGATCAGACGGTAGACACAAGCCACATCCAGCCTCTACATCTCCACTGTTACTCTTCCCTTTGACTAAGATCTCTTCCCCACCCCATCTCAATTCCCTTTTTTGATTTGTTTTCACAGCATGCTATTTAGGAGAACTTTTCACTAAGACCAAGGAGACCTCCTTCTCCCTTATAAGGCTCCAGTGTAATTGAGAAAATCTTCTTATGAAACAATGAATGAAATTTCAGAATTCTAAGAGATCACACAAAAGGGATTGTCAACAAAACCTTTTTAAATTTTCTATTCAAAACAGTTTACTAATCAGCTATTACCTGATATTATCAGTACTAAATTCTCAGTCTTTTTACTCCAGAGCCCTCTTTCCTGGAGTTTAAGCATAAATAAATAAATATATCTATATATCTCCATGGTCAAGGTCCATTGACACCACCTGATCACTTGTGTTTCACCTGAAAATGACATGATTGTCTCTTCTATCATCAAAATAATTAGCAGGGACAACATCCGATTATAACTTTTCCATTTTCCTTTGGCCCACTGGGAAGTGGCCTTGCTCTATTCCCTGGGAGATTCCACAAAGAAACAATTATGCAAATATTCTCATAACATAACACAAAATTTAAAGGCCTTACCAGGTTTCACTTTCTTCCTCTTTTGATGTATTTTACAAACAGTCTAGTACAAATTGCATGGCCTAAGCCTTTTTGTTCTATGTTCCCCTGGTGAGAATTGAAAATTCCGTGTTTACAAATCAAGGAAACACTGTCCCAGGGGAAATGGTCAAAATGCACCTGGACATATAAGGGGCAGGATGGTACCGTGGTGGTGTATCCTGGCAATCTCCTCCCCTGCCCAGTCAACATATTTTTTCTCTTTATTTGAATCATCCTTACTTGAGTTCAAATTTCCAGCAAGTCTCTGCCAAATATTTTTTGAAGGAGAGAAACTTAGATGTTTCACAAAATTTGACATGCACACAAAAGTCATTTCTAATTTGTTCACTTCTATATCCATTGATTTTCTTTCCATTTAGTCTTTCATTTAAACACTTAGAGTCGTTGAAAGTCTGTTACTTTGCTAGGCACCAGTAACACAGACTGCATAAGCTTAATAAGCCAGCTTTGAAGTATCAGAATTTTAATCACCACCTTTACAAAACTTTCGCTGCACCCACCAAGCGACTCCTTTCTCTGTCTTATCTTATTCCGCTTTGTGCTTTTATGTATTTCTCCTTTCTGCTCCCAATATCCACTTTCCATTCAATTGTAAACTCCTTGAATGAAAAGCTGTGCTTGACTCACAGCACCAAGTACAGTGTCAGACAAGCCGCACTGCTCAATACTTTCCTTTGGTTTGGTGTTGAGCTCTCAAGAAAATGGACAGATATGAACTCTGCCATAAAAGGACGCAAATTATTGTACTGCTTTCTAACTTTTTTTCTTCACATTAAAGTCCCTTTCTGACTTTTTCAATATCCAAAACCTATACTCACACTTATTAAATACTTTTCTATTTTCAAAACTCCCTATTGTGTTCTATGCACTATTGTCCCTATGTTTTTGGTATTCAGATCCGTCAAGATGTATCCAGCTTGTTGAGGTAAGTAGCATTCTTTCATCCTACCCAACGCTGCCTCCAAATATTTTAATAATCAGACATAACGTTTACAAAATGAGTGTTGAAAACCTAAAAGCACCCATCTGAAATGTGGCTTATTTTTACCTGGGGTCTTCGCAGTCCTCTGTGTAGATGCTAGCTTCTATCTTAGTGGCTTGATATTTGTAGGGTATATTTCTGAGAATAACATGATTGCATGGAGCACTTAAAATCTAAGCTACATGTTAATAAAGAAGGAAGCCCTGGGAGGTTTTCTAAAGAACCCTGGAACCTTTCAAATTGAAGTGGTTTAGAAGGCTCTGTATGTGTGTGTGTGCATACGTGCAGGTATATTGTGACAAAAGGTGTAGCTACACACTACTGTATATAAAACAGATAAACAACAAGGACCTACTAGTTGAGCACAGGGAGCTATATTCAATTTCTTGTAGTAACATATAATGGAAAAGAATCTGAAAAGAAAATATATGTATATATATGTATGTATATGTATAACTGAATCACTTTGCTATACACCTGAGACTAACGTTGTAAATTAACTACACTTCAATAAAAAATAAAATTAAAAAAAAATTTCTTTTCAAATAACTGTTTTCATGTTATCCTGAAACGCTGCTCTTCAGGTAAAAGCTAGCTTTATTAAATTCCAAATGGGGAAAAAATTATACTCTGGCCATTGCCATGGCAACTAGCGACCTCGTCTATGATTAAGTTAGAAACACACTTGGCCTGTAAGAGCAACCCTCCCCATCTGTCCCCCGGTAGTGAAAGGACTCAGCCTCCTGTAGAAGAGTATTCTGTTTATGAAGAAGAGTATTCTGTTTATGAAGTCTCTGCACAGTTTTATTTGCTTCATAACATCAAAGCAAGGCCGGGCATTGCTTGGTAACTTTGCAGGAAGTCAAGCTTAACACATTACTTGGCTTATTAAAGAAATCCACTTTATAATGCTTTAGAACTGGAAAGGTACCTCTTTTATTTTTTTTAAAGAAAAAAAAACGCTCTCATTCCTTTGACCATCCTTATTACACTTCACCAACGACACAGCTGTAATTTAAAGACCCTCAGGGTTCTTCGTTACTCTTATAAATTAAAGAACCCACCCCCCACCCTTTTCCTCTTTTCTCCATCTGAAATAGGGAAAGATCCGGTCCCTTTCTTGGACATCCTGATCTTCTTCAATATATCATCGCAGCACTTCATCCGGATGATGGATTAGCCTCACCCATCAAAAGCGTCCGTTCCCTTTGGTGATATATTACTCGCCGACAAATGCCAACTGGCAAGAACTGCTTTTGTGATTCTCACCAAGAATTATCTCATTATTTAAAACGATGGATTGCTTTTGAAATAATAACTACTAGTTGAAGAAATAAACAGTGTGCTATTACCTAGGCTAGGCAAACCCCCAAGTCTGGCCAAGTCTGTTAGAAATCAAGCTTTTAAATGGATGGACATAATGTGGTCATTCCATTGTGCCAAGGGAACAAGTCCATCTTGATCAGTTAGAACAAATGTTTGGAAGGGATTCGCTGAAGAATTAAAGCAAGTTCTCCTCCCTCTCTGGCCCAGATTCGGTTTTAAGAAGGTGTAGAGCTTCCCATAGGGAAACATTAGACAAACATCTTAACTTGAAAGGAATTTGAATCTTTCCTGATGAAGGGTTTTATTTTATTTTTCCATTGTTTAAACTTTAGTAATCCTCCTTCTCTTACTCTTTATAACAAACCAGAATATACACATCATGGAATGTACCCATGGTTTTGACTCTGAGACTTGATTTTGCAAAATGATCTGAAAGTGAATCTGAAGTGTAGTTGTGAAGACTTGATAGTCACAGTCAAGGGTGTGGAATGACATGGTCGAAAATAGAGAAAAGTTGTATGAAACCACACAAAAATAATGACACGATTAAGTGCATATATATCTGAAAATTAACTCTGGCTCTATTGGAGAAGATGATTTATGGTGTGGATAACATGAAAAGGTCTGAATGAGAGGTAGAAGGAGAGAGGAGCCAGCCTTCAGAGAAGCCAAAAAAAGGAGGGAAAGGCAGGAGAGGTGTGGAAGTGGGACCATGATTATAAAAATGCATCGGCTCATGATCCCTTAGCACCCAGCACCGTTCTGCAGAATGAAGGCACTTGAGAAATACCTGTTGAATTATTTAGTGGAAATAAGATCCAACATCAAGGTGGATATTAGGCTCCTGGAAATCACATGGGAAATAAGAATTAACAAAAATAGCATCTATTGATCCTCTTGGACTTTAAGAAAGTAGTAGTACTGCTCCAAAACCAAGTCCTTTGTGCTTGATTATGACTCCTCACAGATTTGACAAGTGCTAAGCATGGTTGATGACAATGAGCAGCGAGCGTAATGTGTTTAGTACTAAATATTTTCTCACACTGTCATTTTTGTCTATACAGGGGGTATAAGAAGAGCTGGGGTATTTGTAGTTTTCAGCATCCTCAGTTTGCACATGAGGAAACCGTTAAGGTTCAAGTACCCAACCTAGGGTCACCCAGTGAAGTAACGAGTCAGTGGACATGCTGGCCCAGTGTCACTGTGGCCTTACTTTCTTTTTTCAAATATGAAAGACGATGGAAAAATATAAAAAAAAAAAATCTAACCTCAGCAACAGCCGAACTAATGATCACATGGAGAGATCAAGCTTTTAAAGCAGTAAAAAATATCTGGGTCTTTAGCTATTGAGATGTTTAATGTTTTCTATCTAATGATTTATGATATAACAGAATGCAGTGAACAGAAATTCATAATACCAGCAAAATGTCAGTTATGAGCTTCTTATATTGTAAGTATGATACCTGGCTAGTTACAGTTCTTGTAAAATACTTATAAGAACAATAGCTCTTTGCCTCCTCTCCTCGTCTTTGTCCGCACACACGCACACACACAAAGACGCACGCACACGCACGCACACTTTTCACCATCAAATAATATTCTTCTGTGGTAGTACCTAAAAATAAATGACCCCACTGTTTAATTCCTGTTCTAAGGGAATAGAATTTTAAAAACCATGAAAATATAAGTTATCATAAATATCATCTAACTCGGTCTCTTGTTTTTTCCTCCTCATTTAAAAAATGAGAAACTTTGTGTAAGAAGTTCATGTGCCCGAGATCACTTACATGGTTCCAGGATGAGCCCTGAATAAGGAAGTTAGCAGAGTGTGGACAATGGGTAGTTACTTGTCGTTAGGCAATTCAATTAATCACTTTGATTCTGTTTCATTGGTTATTGTAGAAATCAGATGGGATCACAGACTCAGTAGTTTAATAGGCCCTAAACGTAGAACAGAGATAAGCATCCTCTAGACTGTCTCTTAATCATAATGCTTATGCTATGGAGATGTCAGCACAATTTTGGAATCCAAACAGGGCTGAGTTCAAATGTTAGCTTCTTTATTTATACTTTTCCTCTCAGAACTATGTCCATAAACATCAGTGGAGGATAAAGATAAAGGGCTAGTTTACTGGGTAGTGTGTATTTGTGTAGTTTTAGAATGCAACTTATCAACATGCATTGCCTTTTAAAAGGCATGCTCCTTTTATGTAACAACCCCACTACAAGAGATTGACCCTGCGGATACGTTGACGGAGATTTATCAAAGTCTCTGTACCAAAATGCTCCTTATATCCTTTTTTGATAATAGCAAAAAATTGGGAAAAAAGTGATATTTTGTAGGTCAGCTAAATAAATCATTTTGAATTTTTTTAATTTAAAAGTGAATAAATTATATTTAAACAGATATAAAGTAATAATATGTAGCTGTCAAAAATGAGATAGAAAATAAAGGTTTGAAAATATTATCAAACATCAAAAGCCCTGGGCAAAATATTGTGAATAGAATGATCTCCTTTACAGAAGAAATTATATATTGTATAATTTTATATTACATAAAATCTTATGTATGTGTATGATTATAGGATGTATAATTATAAACATAAAATTCATATATAATATATATATGTATATTTATGTTAGTAACAGCAAAAGACAATTTCAGAATTTCAGGAAGGAATCAAAAGAAACTGTAATCAGTGGTTACCTTAGGGAGGTAAATTGAGTTAGTGAATTGAATAATTGCATTGTGTGTATGTGTCCATGTGTATGTATGTGTGTGTGTGTGTCTATGTACGTAGTGGGTGTGTCTATACATATATAATATTTATATAGTGTGTGTGTTTTTTATAGATATCGTTTTGCCACCTAAATAACCTCATATCTATATATGTAGATATATCTGGGTTACTGGGTTATCTGGGTGATGACAATTTGGACCATCTTTGGTTTTTTGTTTTCATTGGAAATAAGTATAAGTTGTATTTTCAAAATAGGCAAAAATACAAAAGGTATGAAGCTCTGTGTGACAGGCTGTAATTATAGCTATGTGTGATAGTAATATGATGTGTAGAAGATGTAAGGTGTAAGATATCGGTACTGTTACTGATTATGTTGATGGTAAGATGCACCTCTTCTTCCCTCCAGCCTCCTCTCTGGGAATTAAAAAACCTATAAATATATTTTTTTACACTCGTGCCTCTAATGTTTAAATGTGTATCTCTTATATAACAGAAGAACATAAGGGGAACAAAGCAGAATCGCATACATCCATTCCGTTTAAAAAAGAAATTGTTACCATGTACAAGGATTTGCTACTGGCTGGGAAGACAGAGGTCATGAAGGCGTTTCCTGTCCTTGGAAGTTTACATCCAGGTGGGAGTCACGTACAGGAAAACATTACATCCTATGTAACACGGGCTAATATTCACGACACTGAGAAAAAAATAATAACAGAGCAGAGGTGCAAAGTAAGGCGAAGCTTTTCAGATGAGGTTGCAGGTTACATTTAAGACATGCTAATGTCAGAGCCACAGCCAGTCCCCACGTGCCATGGTGAGGCTTTTGAACTTAGTCCTTTATCAACATTGAGCCACTGAAGCTTTCGAAGCATAGACATGAGACAATCGATTTCTTCAGAAAGATCAATAGACTGATAATTTGGCAGCCAGTTGGTAAGGGAGAAGTCGATTCTGGGAGCAAAAATACCTGTTGGGAAGTGATTATAATAGGTGAGAAAAGAGTGTTCTCAGTAAGGGAAAAATAGGGGACATGGAGACAAGGCATGGATGTGAGTGGTGTTTGGGATGTGCAATAAATGGGTACGTGGGGTAAAGTCAGTGGTGACATGGGAGATCAAATGAGGACAACTGAATGCTTTGAGGTGCTGTTAGTTAAAAAAGAATTCAGGGACTATAATGAAAGAATATGAAAAGGAATGTGTGTGTGTGTGTGTGTGTGTATAAATGAATCACTACACCAAAGATTAACACAACATTGTAAATCACCTATACTTCAAAAAATTTTTTAAAAAGAAAATGAATTCAGGGACAAGTCTGGGAAAGGTGGAGAAGTGAAAAACCACTAGCTTGGGCACATTGAGTGAAGCTCTGGAGATGCGTTCACCTGACTAGGAGGATGGTAAGCAGGACATTTTACACGTTGGCCTCACAGTGTCACCTCTGCTGTGAAGTTTTCCCTGATACCTCTGAGGAAAAAAAAAAACTGGATGTCTCCGTTTAGCTGTGGTTCATGCCATGAGAAGAAAAGCAAAGGAAAGCAGAGTGACAGAGATGGGCCAAGAGAAACGATGTTTCTCTTGGTTAGAAGTAAGGCAGCCATGACTTCAGAAGTGAATCATTTTCCTTTTTGAAGTGAGACAGCCCTTTCAAACTCCAGAAGCATTCTGGAACACGATGGGCTCTTAATTGGCTGCTAGCTGTTCTAGATATTTAAATAACCACTGACTGTCCTTAACATTTGACGTACCCTCCGGCAGTCTTCACTTTTAAACTTGTTCTTAACTTAGATTTCCTGTTTGAAGGAGTTGTTTTTTTTTTTTTAATAACTTATTTTCAAAAGCTTTTATTTCTGCCAAAGTCAAATCCTTTAAGACAACTTTAAAAAAAAAAAAAACTTCAATAAGATTTTTAGATACAATTTTACAGTGTTTCATGACAACAAATGTTTTCTTGAAACTCACTAAGGAGCTCAACTACCCAACTGCCACGAACTAACATCAGAGAATGGGGGGAAAATGTCCTGGCCACGATTTCATGCCCCTCTGGGGAGTTGCTGGAAGAGATAATGTGATATGAACCTCATCTCAACTCAGTAGTCCCTGTCTTGCCAGGATCAATAAAACAAGAGAAAACTTTCAGAGTGTGGAAGCTGATTTTAACATTGCCCTCCGAGGGTGTTTCTTTGTCCAGCCCGCACAGGCATCAGCAAATTCACTGGCACATAAAAACTTTTTCTCACAGTTTTTTTTTTTTTTTAGCACACAAAAGCTTCCAGTTCCAACAAAGCCTCTTTCAGTCAAATATCTCCTGAATGAGTTTCTCCATAGTCAAAGCAGTCAGAATACTCATAAAATTGCTAAGCAGTTAATTCTGTAGCCCAAGATCTGAAAGATAAGCTACTTTAGGAGACAGAACTCATCCTTCCCAGGGACTTCTTTTCTATGTTCTGAGAATGATCCATTTTGGGAATTTTTTTTTTTTTTTTGCAATAAGAGTTCATTTCCCATCTAAATCTCTGCCTATCCACTGTCAGTGGCTGTGCATTTGACTGAAACACACAGTATTAGGAAGGTAGGTAACTGAGGCCATTTCCAAGCAGGACGCTGCATTCCAAAGCCAAATACAAAGATTTTAAAATGACCCACTGTTTTGGATTATTCTTTCTGCCAACACTCCCATTCATGTAGGTAAGACAGTTGATATTCAGGACGATTTTGATGCAGCTGAAATATGAAAAATATGAATCTTGAAGTAAATGACCTAAATGCAGATCGGTTGGAAAAGAGGCAGGAAAATTTGGGGGAACTGTTTTTTGGTGGGGTGGGGGGAGAGTGCAGTGAATCTTAATAAGTTCTATTTATTTTGAAGCCAGAATCTCACTTCCATTTTAATTTTTAAGATCAATGCCCCAAAAGGCCATTATTAATTAATGGAAACGCTATAGAGTTATGTAATAATAATAATGCAATAGAGTTGTCATAAAGTTAGTTTTAGATATTTAACTTAATTTCCTGTGTGACTCCTCCACCCTTTAATAAAAGTTTAAATTTACTAGAACCAGAGCATCAAGAATATCCTTTGAAAGACAGACCAGAGGTGTATGGGAACAAGAGCAATCTTCTTACCACTTCATCCCCACACAGACAGTGAGACAGTGAGTCCTCAGCCTGAATACAACGGGAAAACTGGGGATTTATAGCCAAGGAGCAGGTCAATGGATGGGAAAGTACTAAGAGAATACATTAGGGTAAGGGGAGATTCTGGCTAGACTTACCTAACAAGATTCATGCTTGAAGGCATTCCAGGGTGATCAGACATCACCGGGGGGATGATGAAAGATGAGGAACCCAGTCAGATACCGAGGGTGAATAGAGAAGGATGGTGGAGATTTCTGGCTGAACCAACTTAGCGAGGTTCTTGCAAAAGCTGGGTGATGCAAAGAGAGACATAAAAGTACAGAAGTTGAGGCCTCATTAGGAAGAGGATTCAGAGGCAACCGACTAAAGTTTGGTCAAAAAGAGACTCCTTGTCAGGTTGGAGGAAGAGCAGGGGTTCACAGTGTCACCCAAAATGAGTCTTCTTTCCTTTCCATATAGGGTAATGCTGCCTCCAAGAAATGAAGTCCCAGCTGCTTCCTCTGGCCTGAGAGTCTACCCCCAGCCCTGCTGTGCTTCTGACAAGACAGGGGATGCAGTGTGGAGGTTGGATATTATTTACTGGCCTAAGAGTAATGTTACTGGAGAGTAAGTTCTTGTTGAGTCACAGGCAGAATTCAGAGATGAGACACGGAGGTCAAGAAAGTAAAGTGAGGATTTATTAAGCAATAGTACCCTCTCAACGGGAGAACAGACAGGCTCAGGTGAGCAGCTCTGCACTGAATTTCTTTGGAAAGCTGGTTCCATGGGGTGTGAAAATGGATGGGCAGAATATTTTTCTTTTTTTAATGGATGGGCAGAGTATTCATTGGGGAGTGTGGAGTATAAGGGACAGAGTCCCATTTCCTGATTTTCATCCCAGGTCCACCTTCCCAAGGGGAGGAGGGATTTTTGTCCTTATTTAGTCTGGATCGGAAGTGTCATGGCATCAGTGCATGAGGGGTGTTTCTTATCTGCAAGGCTCATTTTATTGTGATGAGCATATAATAAAGCTCAAGGTCTACTGGAAATTGAATCTTCTGCCATCTTGAGCCCAGTTGGTTCTAACCAGTTTATGTGCTATCCTCAACGCCTGTGTCATTCTTTTAATGGTTGTGCCCTGCCCCCTTCCCTCCTATCTTGGTAAGCCATCTGCTCAGCTTACTGACCTGAAGTCCAGGCAGTAAATGGCATTACTCATTCACATATTGCCTTTATTTGCTCACATTTTGCAGATCCCCAGAGAAGAGATTATTTCAGAATTTCCCTAGAGTAGAGATTGGCTGCCTTCCTTTATTCCCTGGGGAGACTTGCTGCTTTTCATCCCAGAAACAGTTTATTGTGGGGGCCAACGTGAGCTTGCTGAACCCTAAGCCCCTGTCACTGGCCTTGAGGAGCACCAAGAAATTGAGTTCCCCAACAGCTCAGTCACTGTAATAAAACTATTTTTTCTTGAAATTGATTGCTTGTTCTCCTGGAGACCTTAGTCATTTCTTCTGGTCACTCTGGTTTTCCAAAGCATACTGGTTATCACTGTGATCTTAAGAGGGATTAATTCAGCGTTTTTAAAAAAATATGTAGGGGTTGATGTTGGCATGCCCAGTCCTGTCCTTCACTAATGACGTAGCGTGAATTTTTTATGTTAACAAAGAAGCAAGACTTCTCTCAGTTACCTTTCTTTTCTGTGGTTCTTTAGCAAAAACAGTGCCAAATGCTCTAGATCTATTGTTCAATATTTATCCAGCATCTGCCTCACACAAAAGCTAAGAGGCAAGTTCTGCCCTATAGCAGCTTAAACTACGGTTAAGGAAATAAGACATGGTAAGCAGATAATGGCGTGGAAGATGAATGTGAGAATGAAGCTTAAATTTTAGTATCTATAAATAAAGTTTGTACTGGGACCAGCCATGCTTACTTGTTTACTTATAGTGTACGATTTCTTATCCACTACAAAGGCAGAGTGGAATAGGAGAGAACCAGGCAATATGACTCGCAAAGGCTTAAATATTTACCATCTGACTCTTTACAGCGAAAGTTTATCGACATCTCTATAAATGACGCACATGATAACTCATATGTGTTTGATGCTTGAAACTTTTCTAGCTCTTTGAAAATCTGTGATGTGATGCTGTCATTACAAAACCCCTATGAATTGAGAAAGAGGGTATCATTATCTTCATTTCACAGTCAAGGAAGCAGTTATAACAGATCCCAAATTAAAGAGACTCAGGATAGCTGCCACGCAAAAAAAAAAAAAAAAAAAAAAAAAAAACTCGGAATGAGGACTCATCCTTGCCAAAAACTTCCGCCGATGCCCCTCTGTTTTGCAAGCTTCAAATTGGTGTGCAGATTCTTCCTGCTCTCCTTTCTGTGCTCAATACCCTCTCTACTCAACCCCCAAGGCTACCTCTCCATCTCACCCTGGGTAACAAATGAGAAATTTTGAGGACTATTGAGCACTATAAATTTTCACAGCAGGGCTGCTTCTCAGCCCAAGAACTTGGGTAATTGTCGCACGTTGGTAAAATTCATGGGAGACAATTGCCCTCAAATCAACAATTCCATCTGCAAGATGCTGTTAGGGGTGGGGTAGGGTAAGAAGCCTGTCTCCACTGCTGTGTATTCATTTAAAAATTTTAACTCACTCTTGTATAATGCCTGCACACTCTTTTGTTTAAGTTTTCTTTCTTTTGCTTGGATTGGTTTACTATCCTTACACTTTTAAACCTATTCTTGCATTAAGATACTAGAAGCAAACATAACGAACATTAAAAAAAATGTTGCTTTTGGGTGGGGACATAATAGGTGTTTCACTCTTAAGTGATTTTTGTGTCCCACATTTTCTATAAAAAGCAAGCTTGCTTTAGAGAGTTTGTTCAGATATGCAAATATACACATACAAGTGCATTTGTACATTTTAGGGGACCCTTGACAAAGACAAGCTCCTTGACCAAACTTGAGACAGGCTCCTCTGAGCCCTCTTTTCAACTGGGTCTTACCCTTGGGTGTTGTCTTATACCTGCCTACCCCAATTTTAGAAAAAAACCTGCTAAGACAGATTAATGAGAATCTCTCCAGCCTCCTAGTGCACCTTGACATCTGGTCATTCTAGATAAATTATCGAATTCCTCATCCCCCACCCCCGGATATCTGATCAACCTGGTCTGTCTTCAGCGAGAAACCTGTTCAGTTGGTCTAGCAGGAATCTCCTTACTCTTGATGTCTTCGCTCAGTAATTTTTTATCCATTGACTCCCACACTCCACTCCTTGGCTATAAATCCCCACTCATCCTTTTTGTGTTTGGAGTTGAGCCCTATCTCTCGCTTAATATAATTTTCTTGCCTATCAAAGTAGTCCCGATTAAAATCTTGTTTATCATTTAACAATGTCAGAACACTTTTTTCGTTAACATTCTCAGAAGACCTTATATCTTTTTAGGTGTCTTATAGCACATTCCTTAAGTAGCCTATGAAAGCTCTGTTTCAGCCACACCTTTTTGTCCAGAATTTCTCAAATAACCCATTCACCTTTCCCATTTCTTTGTCTTTGCTAACAGTATTCAACCATGTGGCACTCCCTTCACCTCTTTATTAACAGTATTCCAAGAAAATATGAACAGAACATGCTGTTCCTTTCTTTGGCTTTGTCAAAATGTTCCAAAAAAAAGAACCTAATCTTTGCTGACAAAGACCACATCTATCAAGTCACAATTATGGGGGCCAATTGTTGTGTCTGACTTAGTCTGATAATTGAGGCCACTTTTAGCCTTGGTAAATCAGAGTGTCAGTTCCTGAAGACCCAGTCTTGGATTCCTGTGCCAGTGTTATCTCAGCTCTGAACAAACTTCTGAGGTTAGAACAGAGAAGATTTGATCAGCAAAATGTGCAATTTCAACAACCCAGTTTTTAGTGCTTGATAAATACCTTCTAACCTCAAATGCCCAAAAAGAGAAGAGAAGAGAGTGTGTTAGGCAGAGCCAAGCATAGGTCTATGTACAGTCTTTGAAAGGCTGAGACAAATGACCCATGGTCTTAGGGTGCCTGCGAAATAATTGGCACAGATTCTCATCGCAAGTGAGACAGTAGATCTGGGCCAGTAACGGCTATTATGAGTAAGTCAGTTGGGTAAAAGAGACATAGGAATGTTTAAAGACTATTTAGAAGCTTGACCTGCTGCTAAATACAGCTCAAGTCAGTCTAATCGCATTATTAGACATCTCCACTATCCTAAGTAAATTATTTCATTGTAAAGACATCCTGGCACTAATGGCCCCAGTTAAAATTCAGTTAATTTCTTGAATGGAAGAAACATGAAATCATCATTCATTACAACTCCAGAAGCATTTGGAGTACCTGCTGTAGGTGTGGTTTGTGCTAAATTCTGCAGGGATATTCAATAACTCATAACATAACTGAGAAGTTTGGCTCATTAAACCTTGTCTCCTGAAGGACCAGCTTTTATTTTTTAATCTTTTCCAAGTCATCATGAACTGATAGATGACACTTACACCTGACAAAAATGCAGCTCGCATGGTTTGTGAAGTGGCTTCAAAAGCGCCCTGATTGGTCTATACCTTGTTTAATGAGTGGTGGTCACTAAGCACGTGCGTGAATGCCATAGCACTGTCACTATGAACATTTCTAAACGTTTATTCTCGGGTCCGGAACTCATTTCACTCCATTTATGAACGAATCGCACCGTGGACTGTAAGGAACAGTTTAGGGATAGGACTTTGAGCGGCCGAAAATTAGTAACTCTAGCTGCACATTAAAAATAACTGAAGAGCTTTAAAAATCACTGACCCTTAGACCCCACTTCAGACTCATTAACTCTCTGGGATGAAGCGTGAGCATCAGTGCTTTAAGAATGCCAGAGGAGTGAGATTCTTGAAGCTTAAGAACTCACAAAAGGCTTCAAGGATGTCCCACAGTAACTCTGTGAGTAGATATTTGCCTTTTCACATGACACAGATTATATGGCAAACCAACGTGAGATGCCAACACCCATAAGCCTTATTAAAGAATTGCTCTTGAGGGAGTAAAATGATTTTGTGTTGACCAAGCCAGGCATTCGTATTTAGACAACAGTCAACAAGCAACTGGTTCAGATATCTATAAAAGTATCTTCCAGAATTCTTTAAAAGAACTCATTATCTTTTTTCCTAACTGAAAAGCAATCCATGATTATTGTAAAACATTTGGATGAAAGAGATTGATTAAAGGAGGAAAAAATCATCACCCATAATCCTACTACCCAAAAGATAGCCACTGCAAATATGGTGGTACGTTACTTTCCAGATAAACACTTTTGCACAAAAACACACACATTTTAGTTTACTTTTTCTTTTTTTTCTTTTATTAACTCCTGAATTTACTGAGTCAGCTTTTGAATCAGAGAGAGAAATTTATTCATCAATGCCATGCAGTGGTATATGGAACAAGGATCTTCATAATAATCACCACCCTTTCTACTTCTATTATTACTACAATGCTACAATTACTGTCTTTTTTTTTTCTTTTGAACCCATCTTATATACTTGTTACTGCACAAGGCACCTTTTACAGATATGAAAAATTCAGCCAATGATCCTGTGCACTGGAAAAACACACATTTAAAAAATTATGATGTATAATACTGTATATATGTACAATTTTGTCTCTTTTTATATGTGCCACAAGAATTTTACCATATTAATTATATACATATTATGGTTTTACTATCATATTTAACCAACCCTCTATTGTTAAACACTTAGATTATTTCATTTTCCCCACAGTATTAGCAATACTGGAATGATCATTTTATATATATGCAACAACTCCTTGTTACAACACTCTGACTCTTTTTTTCCTGTGATTTCTTAGAAATAGCATCAGAGGATCTAAGGATATAAACATTTTATCATTTGTATGACACACTTGCTAACTGCTTTTCTATAAGATTTTCAATTTTACATTTTCTCTAACATGGGAGGAGTGCATATTTTTTGATCTTGTAGAACATCAGTTGATAAAATTATTTAAACTTTTGCTGAATGGAAGTGTCACCTTATTATTTTAATTGACAGCTGTGAGTATCGGTGTGGTTAAATATATTTATAGTGATGATGATGGCAAAAGACAAATGATACATTAGTCTGCTTATAAAAGCTTTTCTCTTTTCAAATTGCCCTACTCTTTCTCTTTAAGTCTCTTGAGTAAAATTGCTTGAATTGAACCTGTGGACAAAGTTACTTAAATATCTCAGTTGAGCTTTTGTCAAATATTTTCAAGTTTTCGTGATACAGTGTCTTTAGCAATGATTCTAAAACACTTCTGCCATAATAGATTGGGGTGAGAGGTGTGGACTCATAGGAACTGCCATGCTGAACAACCTAGGAAGTGAGAACAGATAACTTTACCCCCAAGAAATTGGAATGTATCTCAGCTGTACTAGCATCCTTAGGAAGAAATACACTCTTCAGCCACATGAGAGAGCTTGAGAATTAACTTTGGGGAATATGGTGAAACTGAAAGTCAAGAGAGTTACAAACACATCAAAGGTCTAAATGGGTTTTGTAAAGCAAAATTCAGGCCAATGAAATATGAAGTATGGTAAGCAATGTAGTGGTGGCATGAAGTTTCAAGGTATGTGTACATAAGGAGGATGTGATACCAAAATGGTACTGATGGAATCTCAACATTGCAGAGCTGACCACCTGTTTGCTTCCTGTTGCTCATCTGAGCTTCACCATTTATATGTCCTGGTGGTGTGTGACAGAACGAGCAAAAAGCTTAACACCTAAGAGGTGGAGGCTTGACAAGATGGTGCCTTCCCCTTACCCCGCAGGATGGCAGGGCACAGTTCACAGCTGGACGGTTTCCAAAGACTGATCTACATTTCCTGTTTGGTGGTAGCTTTGGTGATATTGCTGGACAATGTATGATGTGCTATTCAACTGCTGAAAACTTAAAAATTGAAAACAGAAAGAAAGAAAAGAAAGGAAGCAAGCAAGCAAGCTAGTGGGAACCACTCTACAGATATTAAATAAAGACTCAAAAGCCCCTACAGCTATCTAATCTCAGGGTTTTTGTTTTGTTTTGTCAGTTCAATAACTAATTGCCTTTTCTCACCTGAATCCATCATATGATGGCTGATTCACATAAGTAAATGTATCTTTTAGGAATTATTAACTTAAAAAAAAGCTATCTATCTGAAGATATGTAAGAAAAACAGCAGAAACGAAGGCCTGATGATTTTTCACTTTTACTTCCTATTCTATCATTTAAAAAAAAATACCCTGGGGCTTGGTGTAAAGCTACTATTTAAGGCAAGACAGACGCTGTGGACCGTCTGCTGATTAGAAATCTTCTCTGGGTTTTCTCTTTCTGCAGAAGAACAACAAACTCCTTGGCTTACTCAAACAGATTTCACAACTTGGTTCAAGCCTATGATATTTCTACTCACCTCCTACAGTTTGACCTTTAATTTTGAATGTTCAACTTACTAAATCCAATTACACCTCCAAGCCCTAATGGGTGCATCCAAGTATCCAAGAACACTCTCTTCTTTATGTCCTGGAATATTCTTTCTTCAATACCCTGCTAAAAAATAGTTCTTCATTTCTTTGTTCTAATATATATTTTCTCTTCCAGCCAGTCATAACTTTTTCCTGTGTTTCTTCCGTTATGTGTACCTATCAATACAGAACCTACTGAACTATGTAACAATTATTTACTTGTTTTTCAATAGTAAAGTCTTTTCAACTAAAGCTTTTCACATAGTACTGTACTCAGCAAGAGAGGAACTTCAGATAGATAACCCTTTGGTCCTAAGACTAATCAGAATTTAATGAGCCAAAGAGAAAAGTTACAGCACACAATTTGCAAAAGAGGTATTGGAAATTTTAACACAAAGGCCAGTCAATTCTAAAGCCATAAATATACAGGCTTAATCACAATTTAGCCCTGAAAAGTTCTTCAAATATGCTGCCAAAAATATTTGAGTATTTCTCCTTAAGGATTATTTCATATGAAGTTAATGTCATCACCAACAGCACTTGAAATCATTTCTTTTTTGCAAAGGGGAAGGGGAAAAAAAAACCAAACCTCCAAAGAATTTTGTTTTGGGTTATTTACAAAACGTTATGGTTCCTTTATCACACAGATTGTTCAGGTACTAAAATTCTTGCATGTGAACTTCAAAAAACAACATTAAGAAATAGAGTTTGAAGAAATTCACAAACACCTGAGTAGTTACTAATAAAAATCGCACAATACTAATCTCTGTTATGGCCTGAGATAATTTTTACTGGCAAAGTTTGCAGTGGAGGTGAAACACACAAACACTGTTTGAGGAAACAGACACACCCAGCTGGTGGACTCGCTGAGTTTGCTCTGATGTACCTGTGTACACTTTACATCAGCTAATCCAAGAACACATGGGTGGCGCCACCCTCATCAGGCCCCGTTCTAAAAGGCAGTCAAAGCCTAAAAGCTCTTATCTGAATACACCAAATCTATGCTAAAGCCATCTAGGGAGGCTACAGTTAAGTACAATTTTATCTCATTTTCTCAACTTCCACAATTTTGTAGCTTGATCTGGAAAGTAAGAAATTAAAATATTTCTGCTCTTATCTTTCCTTCCCTTTGGAAAATGTTTCTCATTCTCTTAGGTCTCTATTGTTATCAATGTGTAGCTAAGATTCTTTTTTTTTTTTTTTTTTGGCTTTTTAAAAAATATGTATATTTGGAGGAGGTACTGGGGATTGAACCCAGGATCTCATGCATGCTAAGCATGCGCTTTACTGCTTGAGCTATACCCTCCCCCCTCTTCTGGCCTATTTTTTTAGCCATGGAGAAGAGATGGAGCTGGCTTACTGTGGTACTTGGAATACAGCCAGAGCTTTGTAATTGAGAAATACTGGGGGAGAGGATGGAGAGATGCATTGATGTTGGAAAGCAAAGGTTTGGACAAAGTCAGTCAACAGGTCACCATTGCCTATTTTTTACACTTACTAAGGATCAAAACAATGAAAGTGCAATTGGAATTGCCTTTCAGACTGGAAGATGGTCATGTGGTGGAAGACAGGGATGGAAAGGAATAGGGGAAATTCCTGGAAGTAATCAGACATTTTATGGAGGCATGCGCAAGGTAAAAGACCTTCTCGATATTCTGTCCATTAACAGAGTATTAGGTTCCAATGTTGTAATAGAGAGAGTATCTAAGATGTTATGGGAAAGCAGTGAAAAAAAACTCATTAGGAAGATTAAGAAAGCCTCCACTAAGAAAGTGAGATTTCAACTTCACTGTGAAATCTATAATATGGGGCCATTTGTGAGGATGTTTCAGGCCTAAAAGACACCACAAACAAAGGTAAATATAGGCAGAGAATAATGCATTTGGGAGACAGTGGGAGCCATTTTCCAAGTTCCCGAAGAGCAGAACACATACACCTGCATTATCTGAAAAGTCTGGCTGGAAATTCACTCTGGAATCTCGGGCACCCAGTCCCTCCTCCTGACACTGCTGTGAGCTGGAGTGAGTGCTGGGTTCCTAGGGGTCACAGGAGGGATTCACTTTTTTTGCTCACATGTCAGTACTTAGCTTGGCTCAAGCCCCGCATCCTTTCCTCTTGCTCCTGGGCCTCCTTGTGCGAGCTGGATCTACTGCGTATTTTGAACTGTTGTTCAGAAGATGTTTCATCTGTTCTCCCTGATTCTGATGAAGGCGATCAGGATATGTCACTTCAAGATACGTCACTTTGGCATTTTTTTGATCTGAAGGCGATTAAGAAACAGTAAACAATTACCACAAGGGGGCTCTCTGCCCTCCCCTGTCATTGGGATAATTGGGAATGAGGACTGGGGGAAAGGCAGGATCCCATCTCCCTCCCAGTGAGCTAGAAATCAACATGGGGGCAAGTGTATGGAGACAATGCAAAAGAAGAAACACAATAATGAAAGACCAGGTTCATAATAACATAAGTAAGGTCAGCATGTAAGAGTTCCAAATTATACCCATTTTCCTGGTGTAATTATTGAGTCCCCTTTTACTTCCAAGACTATCCTGGGTTAGACAATAACATACTTGGTCTCCCTAGTCATATGAGTCATAAGCCAGTGAGGCAAGAGACTGGTTACCAATGTGGACACAAGCTCAAGCTCAGGGCAAGGCTCTGTGATATTTGATTCACTGCACTCTTTATCTTTGGGATGATCTTCTTTCATTCACCCCATTGACATCCTATCCTTCCTTCAAGGCACATTTTAAATACCTTTTCTAGACACCTGAAATGAATGCCCCCATCTCTGTACTTTGAAAGCGTACTTTGAAAACTTTACGTGCACCATTTATATCCTACTTACAATTCATTCATTATGTTGTGATTTTCTTTCCATGCGGACATTATAGGCAATCCCAAGGCCAATTGTCTGTGACACATTCATAAGAGACTCATGCAAAAAATGAGTGACACGTTTCCAGGATGAATCTCTTCCCTTTAAACCAGAAGAATGAAATTGTAAAGTAGGGTTTGGGAGATGAGGTGGAAATCAAATACGAAGTTTGGGATATATTAAATACAGGATATCTATTAGACATGTAGGTGGAAATAGCACATATACAGTTGGATAGGTGGGTCTGGAGTAAAAGAAATGTCTAGGCTTGAGTTATACATTTGGAGGTCATCAGTGTATGAGTGATGCTTCAAAAAGATCTCAAGGGAATGAATATTGAGTGAAGACAAGATAACCAAGAATTGAACCCTGGGCGTACTAATGTGAAGAAGTTACAGAGAATCCCTGGAAGGTCGGAAATAGTCATTTTCTTCACCCTTCCATAGAGCTCCAGGCTCTTAAATAATTGGTTTTTTTAAATTTTTTTAATTTTCCTTCTATATCCCGGTGCATGGGAATGTCACCATTGCTCTGAGAATCCATCCATTCCAGGAAAGTGTGTCTTCCATCTCTGCTTGGAAGCACTGCTTTGATTTATGTTCTGTCTTTGCTCTGCTTCCTGGTATCTGGTCATCGATGTTGCTGTCTCCAGTGTCAATATCCTTCCACTTCTGCCACAGCTGCCATCGCCAAACCCATGCCTGCCTGCATCCATTCCATCCAGCTGATTCCATCTCCTGTCCTCCAACCAGAATTCTTGGTTGATTTGACCTCATGATTTTACACACACACACACAAACTCCTTAGAAGTTTATAGGACATGTAGGTACCATCCCTACTTTCAGATCTTGCATTGTTCTAAGTCCTAACTTCTCTCTGAGCTTTTGAACATGCTCTTCCATATTGCAGTGTCATTAGTTTGCTCTGGCTGCCATAACAAAGTGCCACAGACTGATTGGCTTAAACAACTGAAATGTATTTCCTCAGAGCTCTGCAGGCTGAAGTCCAAGATCGAGGTGTTGGCAGGCTTGGTTTTTCTTGAGGCTGAAGCTGAGTCCCCCTAAATCTGAGTCCCCCTGAGAGTTTATGATTAACCTCTATTCTTTCTCTCATCTTGCTTCTGTTCCCATAAGGATTGAGGCCCTCTGGGTTAAAAATGCCCCTCTGTGTCCCCCATTTCTTACTTGTAAAAAAATTCTTTAGTCTCCTAGGTCTTCCCTTGATTCCAAAGAGCGGATTCAAATAGTTACTAATTAGGAAAATGAGGGAATGTAGACACAAAGGAAAAGAAAGGCCAAATGGTCTTGAAGATAACAGCAGGGGCCAACTGGGAACTGAAATTCTCCAACCATCACGTGGTCTCTAAGTAAATAATAAAATGCCTCAACCACTGCTTTTGCTTTCTCTTAGAAAGCCATTAAGGGGCCACATGACCATGCTATATTAGTGTGCTCTGCAGGAATACATAGATCAATCAAATCACTAGTGACACACTGAGTCACAAGGTGGTGCCAGGAAGTCCACAGCTGAGGTCGTATCAGAAAGCTGAAGTCACAAAGACCCTCCTCCCCTTTACCTTTTTTGCCTTCATAAACCTCGAGCCCTGGCCAGCCAGCAAGATGGATTTGAGACGAGTGTTAAGTCTCCTATCTTTCGGATTGGCGGCTCCTTGACCAATAAACCTTCCTCTGCTCCAAACTCCAACATTTTGATTTGTCTGGGCACTTGAAGTTGGAGTCAACCACACGGCTTCTCTCCTTGGCTTGCAGACAGCCGTCTTCTCACCGTGTCCTCTCATGGCCTTTCCTCAGTGACTGTGCTTCTGTTGTCTATTTGTGTTCACGTCCCTTAACAGGACATCAATCATATTAAATTAGGGCCTGCTCTAATGTAATCATCTCTCTAAATGCCCTATTTCAAATACAATCACATTCTCAGAGTAGGTCAACACATGAGTTTTAAAGGGACACAATTCAGCCTCTACCAGGGGTGTCCTTTTCTTCCTTTTCAGACTAAGAAACTCTGCCTCACTCCCCAGATATCAGCTAAGAGGTCACATTCTTTAGAAGGCTTTCCTGCAGCTTCCAAGACTGGTTTGGATGACCCTGTGCTGAGTTCTGTACTAATAACGGTCACAGTGCATTACAGTTTCCTTTTTGCTTATCAGCATCCCTCGGGTGCACATAGACATGCTCCTTCAAGGTAATACATGTGTCCTATTCACACTTGTATCTCTATTATGTAGCACAGGGTATGCGCTCTGGAAGTGTTTGTTGGGCGAATAAATAAAATAATGAATGAATGTATATGCTTTGTATCTTTAATGAGGTTGAAGGTAATTTGTGGTAGAATCACATGAATTTATTTGCCTAAGTGCCTCTCACCTGACGTGGCATAGGGTTCAAAGTCAGCAAATAATTATTGACTGATGTAATTGAGTCCCTCCTTTGAATTACCGTAGGCATTTGAATTCCTCCACCCACAATATTCTTGCTGAAAGGAAGGCATGCCCTGAATATTCCCTTGGGTCATTGGTCCTGAATGATACAAAATTGAAATTAAATCTGTTTCTCCTTTCCTCTGTCAGTAGAATGACTAAACGAAGAAAGGTGAGAAGGACAGAGAGAAATGATTAGATGAGCAGCTTTGAAACAATACCGAGTTGGGAGAGTGTAGCAGCCAAATAAGAATATTAAAGTGTTCTATAAAGGTCAGGCAATGCAAAACTGCTCCGGGCAAAGTAAAAATGTTACTACAGTAAACATGCACTAACTAAATTTGTGAGGCTCTGGAAGATCACCTTCGTGTAGCTTTGACTTTGAAACAGCTCGATTGCCAACGCATATAAATATCCCTTTCACATCTCAAAGGTCAATCAGCTTTCATCTCAAAAAAGAAACAAACAGAAATGAACCAAACTATGAAAAATCCAAAGAAAGGAGCAAGGCTGGAAAATTACTGAAATGTGTGAGTCTGCCTAACTAGAGATGTGAATCTCAACACCCTTTTGGCAGATCAAACAGACCGAATTATTCATGGATTTCCAAATATCACACTGTTTCCTGCCTTTGGACCAGCTATTGTCTTTGCTTGCAGCATTTCCATCAATTCCCAACTACAACAACATATATGGCTGTCTCCTACTCATCTTCAATGTTTAATTTCTTAATAATCTCCACTAAATGCACACACACACACACACACACCTGGTATTGATTTAGATCCCTCTTCACTGGGCTTCCACAGCATTATGTCCCTAAAGTTTGGTAGACCTTACCTGACTAACTTAAACTTGATCATTTTCTTGCCTAACTTCCCTAATAAGCTGTGATCAATTGCAAATCATAAATCCATCCTTGTTTCAATGTTGTCTTTCCCAGTGCCTAGAATGATGCCGAGAAAAAAGTGAATGCTCATTACATTTTGAGGGACTCTAGCCAAGAATGAACGAATTTGTCTATGAATCCGTGAAAATCAAGATTGAAGTGATTTGCTATGGTGACCATTTAATTGAGGATTTCATTATGCAGAACTCAATCTTCATGACTAGAAAGACACCCATCTCATTTTTTTTTTTTAGTGAAATTGCCTTGGAATGATTTGAAATATTTTGTTTTCCTTCTCTGTGAGTGAGTTTTGGGGCTTTGTCTGTAAGGTGACACGAACCACTGGGGTCTGAATAGGCTGCAGGATGCCACTGTGGCGTCAAGGGTTTCAAGATCGATCCAGACTGTTTTATTGACAATCTTGCGGAGCTTGGTTCTGTTTAGAGGATTTCTGTTTCTCTTGCTTAATGCCATTTTTAATCTTGACCTCTGTGATTAACCAAGTCCCAGATAACATTACACTAAATAAGAAAAAATAAAGAACCCAAATCTCCTTTTATGTATGCCAATCTTTGAGGTATTTCTGGTTTACCCTTTTGGTACTTTACCACGTAGAGTAATATGTGTATCTGTGGTGCTTGAAAGACACTCCTGGACCCGCCAGTTCATTATCGTCCCTGAAAGGCCAATACACAGACATCTATCCTCTTGTGGCTAAATTGTTCAGCTCAGCACATCCTAACAGAAAACAAGATGAGGCTGTCTTGACAACACCTCTTGCTTCGTGCGAGGCAGAATGGACAGCGATGGGTTCTTACGTGAGAGATTGGATGAGAGTGTTATTCTTTCTTTTACCTTTGCTCAACAGCAGTTGCTAGCTTAGCCACGTTCTTGTCTGCTTTTGGAAAGGAGATATTATAGACAAATAAAGACAGGCATTGCAATATCTTACAGTGAGTTTCCCAATTAACAGTGTAAAGCAGGGAGGCAGGGCTGTATTAAGGCAAGGCCACGGGCTTCAGAGCCAGACAGATTTACATTCAAGCCCAGCTCTGGAGCACACTGTGAACTGGCAGGACTATTTAAGTCCCCAAGGGCCAGGATATTCAGCTGTAAGAGGAAGGATGCTGAGAGAGAACTCATGAAGATGACTGTTTAAATAAAATAATTTAAAAATTCAAAGATGACAGGAGGGGAGGAAAGAAATGGCCATTTGTTGAGAGCTTACTATGTGTTCATTTCCTAAATGAGGCATTACACTAAATTGCAGACTGTGGATGTTTTATCTCCGTAAATTTACACAACAGGCTCTCAACAACGGTAAGCTTTCTACAAATGATAGTTCCTTTTTTGGCACCCAAAATTTCTTAAATGAAGTAGGGCATGTGAATGATCAACTTTTATATATTTATTATTTCTCAATTTGTTTTTTCTCATTTCACCTCCTGGATAGTTTTAGTATAGACTTGGTAGGTAAACCAACATTGGTTCAATCTAGGCTCTGGCATTAATAGCTCTGTGGAGTTGGACAAATTTCCTGCCTTACCAACAAAATCTACAGCCTCGGTTCCCACTGCAATTCCACCTTGTAATAGCTGCATAAACTCAGGAAAGTTATTCCCCAGAATGCAAATATATTAAACCTTTGTGATACCATGTCCCAAATTACCATGCCTATCACATGCTGGAGATTGGATCCAGTTCTCTTTCAACTTGCTTCTCCAACAGGATGGGCTAAAATTCTTGCCTTCTGAGACAACTGGGAAAAGAAAAACTAGTGAGTAAGGCTAATGAAATGGGCACCAACTCACTGAGAGTTTGGTAGACTAAGTGTGATGTCCTGATTATCCAACAGTTGAAACTGATACCTTCCTGCAGGTGGCCGAACTCTGGGTCAAATCTGTACAGATTTGGATTGCATAACTGAGTGGCCCTCTCTCATTGCCCCTCCTAAGACATTCACCTGGTTAACCACACAGAAGTACACCGGTCATTCCACTATCTTGTTAACAACATAACACCACATTTTGTGATATTTTTATGTTTTGAACTTCATTAACTACTGATTGGTCTTGCTGTAATAGACACGCACCAACCTGTAGGGTGCTGTTAGGATTCAGTTAGATTATCCATACAAAGCACTTGTCACTGTGATCGACACTCAGCCAGTGAAAACAAATGATGACTGGTTGTTATTCATTGAAATGCAAACCCAAAAGCCAAATGAAGCCTGATATTTCCTGACATTTGTTTTTCTTTTCTATGCTTTTGTTCATGCAGACATATTAGTATCAAAGACTTGTACAGAAAAATTAGGTATCTCTGTGTTTCTGTGAATCTGTCTCTATATCTGGCTTTAAAAAGAATCGTTTTAAAAAGATGAGTGTTTGTCAGTATTTAGAGATGTCACGAAACGGTGTGATTTAGAGTGACGTGTTATTTCATCTGGACGCACCTGGACCTTTCTGGGCTGCACACTTTCAGAAGCACTGGGCATAGCCATGAGACCATAAGAATGCTCCACAGTGAGAACAATCTTTTCATAAATTGAAGTTAAAGATATATTTGAAAAATGAGGCTCTTCTGATAAAACAGCAGCCTTATTGTCCTAGTTAAGGAATTACTTTACATATGAGTGATGGTTGATTCTTTTGTGTAACACTGGAGTGTCTGGAGTGCCATCCAGACATGTAAGTTCTGTGTCCTCCCACTGAGAAAATAAAATACAAGGTCTGTTTTGATCCCTTATCTCTGGACTCCCATATTGTTCTAAGTCTGAATAGGAAGGCTGGGATCATAGCCATAAGTACTAGGCTATTCTTTGAAATAATAAAAGAACATCTTTTTGTTTTTTGTTTGTGTAATGAGTCTGTGCAGAGACAGACACACGATGGCATAAGCATTGGTCAAGATGAAAAGGAAACACTCCAATCAACTATGAGCCAACTACAGGAAGAGAATGGTTAATAGCATTTCTCTTTCCTCCCCACACTCGTCCTCTTCCTCCTTTTGTTCCTCCTCCCTGACAAGGCACCTGAAATCATTTGAAAGCATGTGAAAATTGAGTTTTTAATAATCATTCATTAATGAATACAGCCCAAGACATCAAGTCAGAAGCAAGCACCCAAGTACTTTTTTTTCTAGTTCAAACCCTGATAACTCTGGTGCCCTGAAAGGAATTTCTGGACTGTTCCCATCAATCCTTGCATTCACTTGATTTCTGCTTTGAATTACAGTAAGTAACACAAACAGCTATTAGGTGTTTGATGGTGTGCATTAATACACTAGCTGGTTATCAGCTGTTACTTCTATCTATACACTCCAAGATCTTTATCCCAAACATATTTGCAAGTCTGTTCCCACATATCGCACACACACACACGCCTACAATGTTTCCACCACTGCAATTATTCTCACCTTCATTTTCTAAGCTTTGACAGTGGTCAATAAAAAGCCCTTGCATATCAACGACATTACAGAAAATTATGGATGACTCACGATGTACCAATGGGGTGAACCACTGCTGCAGCTGTTTCCTAGCAAGTTTCCTAGCAAGTTTCCTTTCACTGTCCAGAGGGAAATGTACACGGAAACACGGAACAAGGTGTACTTGAATAAAAACTAAAACGGCAATTACTATGCATGGAGTATCGCGATCTCTTCGGATTATTGTTATTTGTTAGCACTGGTGTGATACTTTGGAGTTTCCAAATATTAGTAAAGAGTGGATGAAAGGGCTGAAAGTGATTTGTCAGGCAGCGTGTGGACTCTGAGTCAGCAACAGTGTGGACGTGGTAAGTCGTTTAGGTAGCTGTGTTACAGGACTGTTGGAGGCATTGAGGGTGACGCACCAACAAGGTTATCCACGTAAGAGGAAATGGTAACTTCACTCCTTATAAGAAACATAGAGATAGTGTGTTAAAAAGCCTACCAGGCTTCCTGACACACAGTAAGTCTTCCATGAATGACAGCGCTTCCCAGCTCCCACGCTCCGACAAACACTTTGCACACACACACTTTCAAAGAACATTCTTCCTCATAGCGACAATGCAAAGTAATCCTACTTAAATTCCCTGGACAGAAAGGTTAATCTTATTTATGAAACATGAAATGTAAAACTTGGGTTTTTTTTTTAAGATAGTCATGTTTTAAAGGAGTTCACCTGTAAGTAATTTAACCTGAAACATTTGCATTTAAAATGGATATATAATGTGCATAGATACTGTGTGAACCATTTTTTGGGGGGTGGGGAGGAAATGGGCTAATGACTATAATAAAAATTTCTACAGTAGTTCTACAAGTAACACTTCTAGGGGCAGAATAAAAGTAGCTTAAAAGTAGCTCTAAAGTTTCAATTTAGTATGCTCAGTAAATCAACTTTTGTAGGTAGATGGGAGACATTGATCGTTTGGCCATTTGTAAACCTTGCCACAGAATAAATCACACTGAGCAGATTTACAAGCAGTTTCATTTGAAATCAATGTAATATCATCCTCAGAAATTTTAGGAAGTTCTTTAAAAAACATTTTTTTTTTTTTACCTTCTTCCAACTGAAAGTTTTAAGTTCATCAAGAAAGAAAGAGTTTGATATTTTAGGTGTGTGGAATTATTCTGCCCAAAAAAGAAAATCACTGAGGACTAATTGTGGCATTAGTCAAAATATTTTCTCCCCTTCAGTACAGGCCCCACCCAGTGGAACGATCACACTCACTGCCCTGCTGACATCAGGCTTGGTAGTGTGACCTTTAGTCACAGTACCTAAGTGGATGTGGCGTATTCCTCCCTGAGCAAGAGACGCCACGTGGTTGCATCTTGCTATCGTTTCCTCCACTGCAAGACTGTTGTATCCAAGACAGGGGCTCCTTCTTCTGCCTTGGCTCCGGGATAAAGGGGATATCGAAGCCAGTGGTAAGCAACCTGCTGCAAACTTCCAGCGGAGCACTAATCATTAGTGAACAGCCTGATGGGTTTTACAGAGGGAGTGACTTCAAAGAGCAGGGAAGAGGGTACTTGTTGCCAGCACCCCTGAAATCCATTCCTTGCTCCTTTCAGTTGATGCTAAAACACGGCCTCCGTACACTGCTTACCGAATTGAGACTCAAGGACAGAGTTTTTGATGCAGCAGAAGAGGCAGCCTTCTTCTTCGCCAGGCAAAGGAGGTCACAGTGGGCTAATGCCTGTAAGACTGTGAGCCTGCTGGGAGAGAAGGCAGGGGGTTTTATAGTAAAAGTTCAAGTGTTCGAGGGGCAGGGCTAGTTTCCATAGAGATCACATACAGGGTAACAGATGGTTGCAAAGTTGTTCTTGTTTTTGCAGAAGCAGTGATTCCCTCCCCTCTGCTGAGTATGAAGTTCACCTCTGGCTTTGGGACCCTCTTAATATTCTTGTACCTAGAGCAAAGGATGCCTAGGAAGGGGCTTCATGGAAAAGAGCTCTAGAGAAAAAACTTGTGCAGTTTAAAGTCAGGTTGATTAATGCTTTGAGCCTTTTAAGCAGGCTGAGGCCTGGGACCTCCTGCTGTAGGCTGAGGCCTGCAGCTCGAACAACAGGATTCAGGGAAATCACAAAAGGTCAAAAACAACTACAAACACGGGCAATTGGGCTGAATTATGAACAAGATGCACAAAACACCCAATTGCCATTTCTAAGGTGTCGGGGTCAAGAGCAGGGCACTGAGGGCAAGAGCAGTCACCGAGCGTGATCCCAGCACACAGAACCACATGGCGGCTGGGCGGACCAGCCCAGCCTTGGTCAGCAAGAGCATGAGAAAACCCTTTAAACCATCACACAATTAAGTAATTACAAACACCATTACAGATATCAGATGGTCACCAATGATGACAATAGAGTCCTGCTTGGTTACACAGTCACTATTTCTCCCCAAAGATAAACACTTTTCTGACTTCCATTTCCACAGATTACCCTTTATTGTTTGTATCCTCTGGTACCTGACTTTCTTCATTCAGTGTTATGTTTATTTATGATATTTATTCATGTAGCTGTGAGTAGCAGTATTTAGTTCATTCTCAATGTTGTCTAATAGTCCAGTGTATGGAAATATTATCGTTTTCCACTCATTTTAATTTTGTTAAATATTGGAGTTGTTAGCAATTTGAGTCGATTGAAAAAGTGTTACTATAAACATACACATCCTTTGATACACATAGGTACAGATTTCTACTGGGTACAACCTTAGGAATTAAAATGCCGTGTTGTGTGTTATGTATATGTTCTGCTTAACAGATACTGCCAACAGCTTTCTAAGGTGATTTTGTATTAATGCGTACATCAACCAGTAAAGTATGAGAGCTTCTTGCCCATACTTGGCTATCTTTTGTCACTTTGCCATGTGGATGGCTGTATGATGGTATCTTAACTGTGGTTGTAACTAGTCTGTCCTGATGATTAAGGAAGTTGCTCACATTTTAATATGTTGGCTCTTTGGGTATCCTCTTTTGTGACACGTCTGTTCTCACCTTTTGTTCATACTATATTTGGATTTTCTTATTATCTTTTCTTATTAATCTATAAGACTTCATTACATGCCATGGAATCAAGGGCTTTGTCAAAGATACCTTCTTCTGCTCTGTGGCTTGCCTTGCCTTTCCATCCTCTTGCCAGTTTTTTGATTAACAAAAGTTCTTAATTTTAAGTAGTTTCTAATTTACTACTACTTTCTTCATGGTTATTGTTTATTATGTACCTAACTCATAGTCATAAAAATATCATCATATACCATAGTCTCAAACCTTTATTGCTTTACCATTCACATTCAGATCTATACTTTATCTGGAATTGATTTTGTAAATGGCATGAGGCATCCTTTGTTAAGACGATCATACAATTTTCCTCTTATATTTAGGACAAAGGAGAGAATTTGGTAACTTTCTAATTTAAACCAATCTCATATTATTGGGATAAACTGTAGTTACATAAATTTGAATGTGTTTTATTTTCATATGTCTTGCATTATATTCTTTATTCATCATGGTGTATAATTTTATAATATTTTGTTTAGTGCTTTTGTGGGTGTCCTTCATGAGAGAAATTGATTTGAATTTTTTTCTCTTGTTGTAACCTCGTGTGATTCTGATATTCAGATGATTTGGGTCATGCAAAATGAGTTAAAAAAGATTTTCCTTTTTTCTGTTCTCTAGAGAAGTACGTTTAAGATTGATGCTACTTCTTCAAATGCCTTGAGACAAAGACCGACTCTGACAGTTGGGATCACATTTTGGGGCTTTTTTTCTGGGATATTGGTCTCTTAAGTTCCGGCTGTCTTGGTAGCTCTATGATGCTTTCAAACAGATGTGCTTTGCCTTTTATCCAGCATTTATCTTTGTTCTTGTAGAAGATGGGTGTGCTACAGCTAATTTGTTATAACAAGAAGGATGAGTATGCTATTTGTTTAAAAATTTACTTTTCATTAACAATGCAACCTCTTCAAAAAATTGAAAATGTCTTCCCTAGAGCCCACTCAACAAAAATCAAATTTTTTTTCAGATAGTGCACACGAGAACTACAGTCCCAATTTCATTGCCAATTCTAAGCCACACAATAAGGGCAGTAAGATAAAAACAGAGAGAGATTGGCCAAAATCAGTTGGCAATGGGGTCTAAAAGACATTAGGAGTTAAAACAGTAGTAAAAGGAAAAGTTTTTCAGTAAGGTAAGCTGTTAACAGCAGCTTCAAAATACCCTGTGCCCTCCACTGAACCAAAACGAAAATGAAAAAACTTCTATATACTTTGACCAGTGCTTTTAATCAGTGAAGAAACCAGTTCATTGCATCAGGTTGAAAATTCAAAGTTGTGGCCACATGGTGACCTGGGAAAAGTCTCAAGAGACATAATATCTCCTTCACTTATGCAGCCAAGGCTTTCTTGGGTTCAAATTCTAGCTCTGCTTTTAATATCTGTGTCACTTTTGACATGCCACTTGGCTCCTATGGGCAACGTTTCATTAAGTATAAGTGGGTTAGTCCCTCACAATCCATCACCACATGATTGTCAGAAAGATTTTAATATCTGCAATTCAGATCATGCCATTCCCTGTTTTGAGCATCTTCCAATGGGTTTTCATCACGTTTGGGTTAGAACACAAAGAACTTACCTTGATAATAACTGTCCCACCTGAGCTGGTAAATCTTGTCCCTTATCCCAGGACTCTTTCTTCAGCAGTCTTTTATCACTGCCATGATCAGCAGCTTTACTGGCGCTGGTCCTTCTGTTGGAGCGTTCTTCTTTCCAGTCTTCATACAGGGCTGGGCACCTTCTCCTTACTCAAGTAACACTAAAGTGGCCTCTTGGAATTGCCTGCCCTGAGCACTCTATAAGAAGTGATGCTTTTCATAGTCCCGTTCTAAGTCAATAGTCTACTGGATCGTTTTTGTGACATTTATCACTTTTTGGAATCACCTTATTTATTTATCTTTTACATATGTATCCTTCCTCTTAGTTCTCAAATATAAGCTCCAGGAGCCTGAAACTTTTCCTATTTCTTTCTCAATTAAATCTCCAATATGTGCAACAATTCTTGTTACAGTGTCAAGAAGAGAGTTGAATGAATGAATGAATGAAGTCTTGTAAAGATTGATTAAAATCAGGCATGTAATGCCTGGCTGAACGGCAGGTGCTCAATTAATAATGATTTTCTTCTTCTTTTTTTCATATCTTAAATCCTCCTCTTGCAAAAGCTCGAAAGCTGTGCCTGCTCCCTTGTGTGCAATATACCAGCTGTACCTCCTGCTTCCCTTCTTTGCTGTAGATTGAGGTCACCCCTACCTTAGTCACCAACTTGTCCACCCCAATGTGAGTCTACCTCCCATGATTCATTTTCATTTGATTAAGAAAGAGTTTGGCATCTATGTTATTTCAGAGTGTCTTGCCTAAGTGTATCCATTGTTTTAATTTGAGTTTCAGCAGCATTATGACACTTACCTTTAGTCAAAGGACTGAAGTATGGTTTATTTCCATGCAGGCTAGTGAAGGGGCGCTCACTCAGCCATGGAGGGTTCTCATATAAAGCCTGCCAGTTACTTACTCAGGGAGCCTGCAGAAATCAAGGCAGCATCCAGGGGCTCTGTGACCATTGCTGCTGTGAGGGGCACTGCCCTGTAGAGCAGGTAAGATGCATTGAATCTGGTTCTTCATTCATAGATGAAGTTGGATGAGTCCCTTAGGAGGTCAAGGACATCCAAACACACCAAGAATACTATAAAAATAATGAGACTGATAATTAAGAATGGAGTCAGGGGTCAAAAGTGGGTTGTCAGAAAAAGAAAAATCAAGAGATGTCAGTTCTTCAGAGGCAGTTTCTTGTGACCTACATAGGCTTTGGAGAAGGATGGATCCAAGATCAGTGACTTATTAGCCATGTGACTTTGGACAAGTTATGAAATGAAAAATAATGCATGCAAAGCATTTTGTCCTGTTTCAAATATATAGGGAGTATTGATCATGTGGAAACTATTGTTCAGACCAATTCTACCATCTTTACAATTGTGCCTAGAGAAATTCACAAATTAAGACATTTATGTCTGCATGTTGAAATCCTTACTTAGTAGAAACGGTATTTTATAGCAAAGACCCTGAGGGCAATATGTGTGCTGCTTTGACTAAATCAAACTCTGTATGATACACATACATACATACACACACAAAACTCTATACAGGATCCATGTTTATACCTACCCATGTATTTATATACATATAAGCATACGCTTATAATCATATTATCCCTTAACTATCTGTGTCTTTGTATGTAAGTGTATATAGGTATTTCTTGATGTTTGTGGTTATATACACATGTGTTTGTATGTTCACATAATTATATTCTGATATATCTAGAAAGTATCTCAAAAACTCAGTACAAGATAGTATCTTTCAGGGTCTTGATGATGTACAAACAAGAGCACAAGACGTAAGAAACAGGACTGAAATTTGTGTTCTTCTCCCTCTCTGATTCTTAAGTTCCTCATACAATGCTTAAAAGTTTAACTTTTTCAATCTTGTATGCAAATCTAAATTACAAGATCCCTTTGAAGTTGAAATAAAATGGCTTATTAGAACATGCCTGGCATGTGGTAGACCTACTCAATAAATGATGTATTTTCTTTCTTCCTTTCCTTTCTCTCTTCTTTCCTTTTTTTTTTTTTTTTTTTGAAAAAGTCACTTCAACTGTAAATGGTACCATTGACATTGAAAATATATGTATAATGTGGTAATTGCCCTCTGGGACAGATGTTCTGTTATTTTTTTTTTTAAATGCATAGCTAGATGCCAAGAGTAGAATGAAAGGTAGAATTGAAGATAGCAACTAACTGTCTTGTGTTTTATCATAGAGTTCATCCACGAGCTTGTCCAGGTCCTCTGAAAAGCAGATACCAAGGTGGATGAAATACACAAGACATGGACTAGAGGAAATGCTTGTGAAAGAAAATGGTCAGGACACTGGAGAAGCCTGAGAGCACTGAAAAACCATGATACAAGTCTGATTCTTACTGAAGGGGAGAAAGAAGGAAGGAAGGAAAGAAGGAAAGGAGGGAGGGAGGGAGGGAGGAACAGGTAGAAGCAACTTAGACCAATGTGCAGTTCTAATGACAGTTAGGCAAGGCAATGAAGTACTCTTGAGCCAAAGCCGCCATCAAAAGAGCCCACTGTCTCCTAGGAATGGGAGAAAGGGCACAACAGCCCTGATGCAAATGCAGTGATGGATTTCAAAGCACAGAAACTAGTGCCCTGCAACTGGGGGTCTGAGAAAGGCATTCTCACGTGACCACAGATAAACGAATACAGCAGGAGGTATGCATTTATCATGATGAGAGCAACTCTGAAATACACAGCCAAACCCCACAGCTTCTACGTCACTCCTCTAATTGATGACACAGTAGCACTGAGTGTGCATAGTCTCCGTATTTGGTGTTAACATGTATTAATTTATGGACTTGTCGTTAAGGTCCCTGGAGTGGAATTAGACATGAAAAGTACTTCAGCCAGGAAATGTGGTAGGATTTAAACAGATGTAGTTCAGTGTTGTGGATAAAAGCAGAGGATTTTTTGGAGTTAGAGAGAATGGATCTGAATCTTAGCTCTACAATTGGACTATACGACTTTGGGAAGATGACAACTTGCCTGAGTTTCTATTTTCTTTGGGAACTGGGCATCAGGACACCTACTTCAATACGGCTTTTTAAAGAATTAAATTTGGACTAAGTGCCAAGAAATTAGCATTATTGACAATATGGTATAAACTGACAATATTCTAAGCACTTAATATTTATGAAGTTTATGACGTCTTCCTACCAAACATACGAAATAGGATATATTGTCTCTCTTATTCTTAACAGTAATTTTAAATATTGTAACACATTTAACAGGTGAGGAAATTGAGACTCAGAGAGGGCAATGCTAGTTCTTGCAAGCAGCTGAGCCAGGATTAAAAGCAGGCGGACTGCCCGGAGCCTTCCCCCAACCACTACTCACATCGCCCAGCCTTACAGATACACCTGGCCCTGTGAAACGCCTTGCTTTCTACATCACAGCATGATGGCGCCTCAGGTGGGATAAAAGGAACGTGCCGGCTTGCCCTGGAGGAGGAGCTCCTTCCAAAAGCCAGATGCATGTTTTCCCCCAGAATCTGTTTGGGAACTTGAAGTTGATCAATATAAAGGCCTGTATCTTCTGTAACTCCAGAAATCAAGTGCCAGGTAAGAAGGGTGGCAATCCAGCAGCAGATGACCATGGATTATCACTCTATTATGAGATCGATGATTAAAGTTGTGTCCAGAATATCAATTACTATCTTCATCTTATTAAAATGTTTTCAGGATTCATACTGAATCTAGATATTATAGGTAGGCGAGTGGCCTACAGTGATTATTCGGGCAGAAACAGTCCCTTGAAAATCTCTCAAAATGCACCATGCGGTCAGTTTCCTACCTGATAATGCTTTCAAAAGTTCCCTTCCTGAACAGGTAGAAATTTGAGACCCTAAACTCTAACCTGGAGCCCCAGGAGCTGACATCATGGAGGAAGAAAGGTAAAGTAGAACTCAGGGTTGTCTCTTGTGTTTCTGGGGTTTACATCGCCCTTAGTCCCTGCTAAGGGTGAGGAGGAAGAGATGGAGAAAGTTGACGTGGGCACTATGAGCTGGTCCTGAGATGAAGCAGATTGTCAGTGACTATTGCCAGGAGAGTGTGATGAGTGTTGGAGGGTGGCCGAGGTATTGGAAAGAATGGATCTGAACATCAGCCTACGCCAGTTGCCCATTCCAACCACGAATTCCTCTGGGGTGGACACCTGAGGTCTACTGCACAGTCTGAGAAGCGCAGTGTGGTAACTGGTGCTTTTGCCGCTGTCCCTTTGCAGCAGTGAACAGTGACAGGTCACAGAGAAAGCAGAGGCCCCTCTGAGCTTCCTATTCCGAGGGGGTTTATTGGAAGATTTATTGGTCTCAGGAAGCTCCTTGGATCCCAGGAGGCTGTCAGTCTATTAAAGCAAAGGGAAGAGAATTAGTAACACCTTCCTATTTCCAGGGTGTAATGACCTGCCCTGTAAATCCACGGAAGCCCTGCTGTTAACCTTTCCTCTGTGTGGGAAGCAACTGTTATCGTTGGTGCTGCATCGAGAAGAGGCCACTTTATGCCTCTGGAAGCCATAAAACACCTCTCTAGCTGGAAGTGGCTAACTCTCCAAGACCATTTGGGTGGACGCCCCGTGCGCTGTGACTCAGCAGAGTGGGCATCCAAGGAAGGCAAGTACAGTTCCAAATGACTGGAGCTCAAAATGCGCCGTCACAGAGGGAAGTATGCCTTCGGGGTCTGCAGAAGTAAGCTGATGGGTGTAGAGTGGTCTTTCCCAGATGGGAGGCTCAGAGCTGGCATTTTGCAGGAGTTCTGTAAGAGCCACACAGCAAAAATTGCTCCGAAGTCAGTTTAGGAATCTCTGTTGAACAGGTCAAAACCAATTACTGTAAAATGTCTAGCCTAACTGTGAATCTCTAGGAGGCATGTGATAGACAATATTCCTGAAATGTATTTGATGTATTTGACCATGAACACCCCTCCTCCTTTCTTTTGAGAAGGGCACCAAACAGCATATCCTGGTCTGTGTGTTCTTTAGACAATAGCTTGATGTACGTTTTCGGTACTGATATGAGTCAGTGATCATTTTCTAACTTCCGAGGATTTTTTGAGTCTTAACAGAGCGAGTTATCTGCCAATCATTTCTCATCAGGTTTCATTTTACATCATCTAAATAAGACCCCTTCTTCCTCTGACACGTAGGTAAACAGAGTTTTCAGTTTGTGGAAAAGGGAAGATTCTGCCCAAAGGCAAAGACTATTTAATTATCCACTGACAACCTGCTAGAGTGAGGCAAATAGCCACCAACTGACCAGCGTGAGTGTTGTGTGATCTCCTGCTGTTGGGACTTGTTCTTCTACATTATCCCAAGCCTTTGAAACCACATCCCCAATCATCCTTCAATGAGTGACTTTTCTGGATACGAAATAAAATGTCTTTAATCATGAGAAAAGGAGAGAAAGGGGAAGAAAAGGAAGACAGTCCAGCCATCTGGATACTCTTGGTCTACATGATTATTCATAAGTTGACTCGAATAAGCAGATGCCACGGATAGTAATTAAACCTTTCTTATGTTCTCACTGGAATATAAAAACAGCGTTTCTTTTGATGACAAAGGATCTGTGTCACAAATTCAAGGGTAATCACAAAAGGGATAAATAATATCCTTGTTAATCATCAGAGAACAGAAACCTCTTCGGCGGCATCACTTGCTCATGGTGATCGCGTTTCCTTTACCCGCGGAGCCAACTCACTTTATGAAACGCTTGTCAAACCTCAAAACAGTTCATCCACTTGCTTGCTTGAAGGCTTCAGCAATTAGCTGGTGTGCCTCTTTGGTCTAAAGAATTTCTGTGTGTGTGTCCCTTTAGATAGTCTTGCCACCTGAAAGGTGAAGTTATTTCTGCCCTCAAGGGACGCTCCGTGTGCGCTCTTGAAAGCTTTTTGAACTCGCAGAGGCTGTCCTTGCTGGAGAGAAGGGTGTTCTCTGCCTGAACTGATTATATAGAAAAGTTGATGGCCTCCTTACGTCTTCTGCCGGATTCACACTGCTTTGTTTCTTTCTCGTTTCCCAGGAAGGGCAGATCACAGGAGAAGGATTTGCTGCCTGGGACACCACGCTGAGGGGCCACCTTTTCAGATAACTGTCCACACAGCTCTCCAATTTGGTCTGTGTCCAAACCAGCCAAAACAAGCAGTGTGCCTTCATCTGAGTGTCCCTGGGTCGCATTTTGGACGAAAGGAAAAGAGACACAGCAGTGACATGATACGGGGGACCGCTGAACGAAGCTTCTTTCTGTCTTTCACAGTTTTTATACTTTGATCCGTCATGGAGTTTAGATAGGATTAATCCAACAACTAATTCTTCACGACCTACAAGAAATGAGCAAAACAAGACAACAACACACACCTCCACCCCTGAATCTATCAAAAAAGTACAGTTTGTCGCTTCTTAGATAATATTAGCTAATCATCTAGGGTTTACAACAAATCAGGTACCGTTCTGATTATTGCATTGAACCTGTTCACAAACCTGACACTCACCCTGAGAGCTGGTAGCTACCATTGCCATCCCTATTTTACAGATGAAAAAACAAGGAAATTTAGAGACAAACTGCCCATGATGATACAACTAGTGGTAGGGAAGCTATATTTAAACCCAGTCAATTTGACTCGAGAGCCTAACACTCAACGTACTCGTTCGTGATGCCAAGTGTCCCACCACATAGTCAGACTTATCCTGGAAATGGAGCCCCACAGACGTACCTAATGTTCCTCCAGTGTAGCTTTACTTCCTGAATATGTTGTCTCTACATCTATTGCGCATTTGCTTTATCTTGAAAGAAAATATAGTCTCCTTGGGGCGTCCTAAAAAATGTTTAGAAGGATCTTCTGGAGAGATGCTATACATAATAGTAATTAAAATCACAGTAATCAGGACTAATGGGTTTGATTTTAATTCCCATGTCACCATCTTAATTAACTTATTCATCGCTAGGACTGTGTGAGATAATAGAAAATACGTATTTGTCTCTGTTCCTGGTTCTGGGCACAAGGCTTCTGGAACTCTTGTGATTTCCTAAGTGGTGAGTGCACTAGGGACATCTCTTGTTCTAATGTTTGTCTTTGACCCCATCCCTGACACAGGGCTCCTAAAACTCTTTTATAAATTCCTAGGTGATAAGAACACTAGGAACATCTTTTGTTCAAATGAGGTGGCTCTGGGTGGGCTCCTAGATGGCTTATGGATGGGCGCTGGTCCCTGAAAAGACCAGACCGTGATGAGAAGCTTGGAATCTTCAGCCCCACCTCGCATCCTCCAGAGAAGGGAGAAGGACTGGCAGTGGAGTTCATGATTGACCATGCCCACTTGAGGAGGCCCCACACAGCCCCAGTAGTAGGAATTATGGCAGTTTCCAGGTTGGTGAACACATCCACTTACCGGGAGGTGACACATCCAAACTTTATGGGGACAGAAGCTCCTGCTCTTGGGACCCTCCCAGCCCATACCCTATGTGTCTCTTTATCTGATTGTAAGTGCTTCTCTGATTTTAACTTAATCACTTCTTGAAAGGCTCCATCTCAAAATACAGTCAAGATTCTGAGGTACTGGGGTTAGGATTTCGGCACAGGAATTTTAAGGACACACAATTCTGCCCATAGCCTAGTGTGCAAGTTTCCTTAATGACTCCCAGTTTTCGAATCACTTACTTTTTTGAGGATTTAATTAAATACTGTACACTGTTAGGATTAAAAGAGATCATTCCATGTTTCTGCCTACAGTGTTTAATCCAATACCCTTCGCATGCTTTCTGCCCTCTTTTTCTGAATGGGTGCCTCATACTTATCCTCCAAGTTTGAGCTCAAAGAAACTTACAGTACTTCCAGAACCAGAAAATGTTATTTTTATTTACTTGTATGTTATCTCTTTTATCCTACTAGAGTATTATTTATATCAGTATTAATTTGATTTTTTTTTTTAATATTGGGATTATAGTGTAATGTTACATTATTTATTTTAGCCCTCAAATTGTTCCAGCTTTGGCCGTTGGGAGCTCATTCTTTATTTTAGGTTCACTCCTTTACTTTCCTGGGACTACATCTTGTGAATTCCTGTCCACCCTAAATTCAAGATCTGGTCTTTGAATCTGCTTGTTGCTACTTGGGTGTTGCGATTTCTAGAGTCTCTCAGTGGACATAACCAGGCAGTATATGCATGTACACGAACACACATCTATAATTATGTCTGTATCTATAATATGAATGTAAACATGAGCCCTTACTGCTGTCACTGAGCCTAATTTCTGTTCATCACGCTTCCTAGCCTTTTCCCTTACTTATCTGTAACATCTGCCTCCAACGGTGAGAAACACAGCTCCCACCATCCATGAGTCATTTACTTATTTGTTCAATGCTGATATATTTGCAAAACAGTTTCAGAATTGTTAACTCACACCCTCATGACATGCAACTTTACCCGGCAGAGTATAGCATTTGTGTGCACACCCAACACTGTCTTTAGTCTTACAGTTTCCAGTCAAAGCACTGTTTTCAAAAGTTACCTAAGGTCAGAGCTTTTTCCATCACCACCACCACCTTCAGTGAGTTTATGTTATAATTTCCTTTGTCACAATGTGACTTCCAACCTAGTTCATTTCCTACCTATGGGTTATTTTTTTATTTGTCTGCATTAAAGTTCCTTCTTTGTGCTATAAAGTTCTGTGGCTTTTGACAAATGCATAGTGTTTTCTATCTACCACTACAGTGCCATGCAGACTTCTTTATCACATTAAAAATCCTCTATATGTCCCTAGTTGAATTCTGTTCCTTACAAACCCCTGATAATCATGGGTATATTTCTATCCCTAGAATTTTGGTTTATTCCAGAATGTCATATGAACTGAATCATACCATCTACACCCTTTCTGGTCTGGCTTCTTTCCTTTACCCATGTTCTTGTGTGAATTCATAGCTTGTTTCTTTTTATTGCTAAATAGTAATTCACTGTATAGATGGACCACAGTCTATTCTCCTACTGAAAGACATCTTGGTTGCTTCTAGTTTTGAGCGATTATGAATAAAAATACTATTAAATATCTGCATGCAGGTTTTCATATCTGTTTGGTAAATGGCTAAGAGTGCAATTGGTGGATTGTGTGGTAAGTGTATGTTTAACTGCAGGTAATCATTTTAAGCTCCCTCTAAGTGCACTCCATCCTCACATGCTTTGGCCCTCATCAACATGCTGATTCTGCTGCCTGGAATGTCCTGCTCATCTTGCTTTTTATTTGTACGCTTCTTTCTTGCTAAAACAACTCCTCTAGTGTCTCTCTCTCTTGCAAATTTTTCCTTGTCTCCTTGGACTAAGAAGACACTTACATGTACTTATATATCCCTGTAGCTCATCCATCATACACTATTGTGTTTTTTTATATTCTCATCTTCCTCACTTACAAGTTTATGAAGACTTTCAGTGAAAAAGCCACGTCTTTAAATTCTGTAGCCTCAGTTTCCAGTACTAATTCCAGTACATAGTGGGAGCCTGTTGAGTATTAATCATGTTTCTTAAATAATACCATGAATAAGCTTTATCTGCTTCCCCATTTAATTTTCCCAGGATTTTTGTTTGTTATGGATATGTTTGCTCATAAGTTAACTATAGTTAGTACTATTCTGACTTATTTCACCCTACATTTTATATGAATTTCTATAATAATTTCATCCTGTAAACTAAAAAGACCAGGCCAGGGTCAGTTTCCTCCACTGCAGATGCCCAAAGCTAATTTTCTAACACTGAATTTTTTTTTTTTTCCTTTCCTCTAAAGTATAGGAAACAAGTATTCCTTAAGATTTCTGACAGAGAAAGTTCAAAAGGAAGTTCTGGCTCCATCAAAATGCAGAGTTAGTCATCGACTTTATTGCATAAATACGTATGTGGGGAGAAAGAGACCAGAGGTTAGGAAAGAGGAGGGAAGACACAGACCTGCAATACTGTTCAGGGGTGAATTGCATCCTTACCTCTGAAGTGTACTTACGTGCTCTGTTAACATTGGCAGTTACAGGAGGGCACCAAGAGGGAACTTGGGCCTTTGATTGTATTACAAAAGCAAAAATAAACAAAAATGGAAGTAACCATAAAACGTCTCTTCCTTCCTAGATGAGTGTGAGAAATTATTTTAAAAGCCTTGGACAATCTTTGAGCTCAAAAGTTTGTTTATTTCTCTAAAGGTCCGTATTCTAAAGAAGCTAAGCCTTTCTTTCATATTATTTATACACTCAGATTATTTTTCCTGAGTTTGGGAGAAAATGATATTTTGATGGCTGATGTTTAGTTGTGCTCAGATCTGGTGGATGTTGGTGCTGGAAGTGATGATCTCAGCCCTTCCCAGCTAATCTGGCCATGAAAAGAGGGGAAGCTGGAGGGATGCATAAGGGAAAAGGACAGAAAAGTGCCTGAATGTCTTGCTTTTAAGAAGCCACCAGCCCTGAGCCCCACACCACCTGACTCCCAGAATCACACATGCAAATCTATGGGGTGAACACAAGTCTCTGGGAAAAAGACAAAACACATTACTTTACAATCAATGTCAAAGGTTTCTCTCTTAATGTGGTTATAGGAAAATCGGCCAGGTGAGAAGAAATGCCAACGGTGACCTTCCAGTATGGAGAACAGGCCCAGGAGGGTGAGGGAAGGCCGTATCAGAGAAGCCGTGGAGGACGTGCCCAGGGGTATAAGGAAGTTCATGCTGTAGATCCACACCTGCCGGTTCACATTCTGGTTATGACTGAGTTATCAAACCTCTCCTGCCATCTTGAGTCATTCGTAACTTGGTGAAGACAAAAAAAATACTTACCTCCTAGAGCTACTATGAGCAATGAATCAGTTTTTCCACTTAAATCATTAGTTCGAACTTATCTAATCTCAGACTCAGTGCGAGTTGTTCTCATGCCTGATGGGAAAGCCTCCAAAAAGCCAGCTGCCCTCTTGAGACTACAGGGAGGTCCCCACTATTCTGTGTTCATTGAATCTTGAGGTCTTTGTTCCCAAAAGGCACCATAAAAAGGGAAGCCTTCTGTCTATACAGATCCAAAGAAGAAGGGACATTTGCTGAGTCCTGCCTACAGAACTCAAAGAGAGGACAGATTTTTTTTTTAAAGAAAGGAATCAAGACTTTCTGAAGCATCACAGAAAGGAGTTGTTAAGAGTCCATAATCCTTGCTGCTTGCTCATGTTTATTGCTTTTTCTTCCTGTTTCTCTGCTGTGAGGCTTTGAGCCAAACGGCCTATGTCCTTTGCTTTGGGGTCAGCATAAAAGCTGGAGATGCTGTGTGCTACCACTAACAGGGTTTTGTGGAAATAGAAATCTGGGGAGAAGGAAGATCGCAGCAGTTCCTGAAGGGAGAGGGTACTGGGTTGAGAATCTGTATCCTCTATCTGGGAATGTGAGAGACAGCTTGGAGGCTCTGCCCTGAAAGTCTGTGGGGTTGGCTCCTCGACCTAAAGCATCCTTCTATTCTTTGGTTTTAGGTAAGGGTGAACACAAATGAAACACAAATGGTAAGGAGCAAGTTGTTTTAAGGGTACTGACATAAATGAAACCATTATATTCCCTTCTGCTCGATTCTTCCTTTCTCTTCTGCTGTGAAAGGAGTAAGTGAAAATCCCCACACAGTCTATCAAAGATGAACAAGGAGATGCAAGGGTTACCACATTTTGACACAAACTGTAATCTCTGCTGATAAAATGGGCTGATCTGCATTGTGCTGAATCCAATCCCCCTAATCAATTATTGATGGCTGGGAGGGAGTGATAAATGGCCTGCCAGCAAGAAAATCACACTGCTTCAGCTCAGCATGGAAACAAATGATGAGGTTTTCAATATACGCGATGAGACCTTTCTGCTGATGTTCAATAGTGTTGAGTTTCGTTCTGAGGCTACAGGAGCTTTCAATTTAGAATCTAGGTGCATTCCTGAAGCTGAAACAGTAAAAGTTGACAAACAAAAAGGAAAATTACACCGAATAGTATCCTTCTCCAATTTCATAACAGCGATTAATGATGGTACGACCTAAAAGCATATCTAGAACACAGAATAATGCCAATAGAGAGAGGCTGTACATTTCTGTTCTGCTAATTCCTTGCTATGACATCTTGGGCTGATTTAATTCCTCTATGCCTCAGTTGCTTCAGATATAAAATGAGGATATAATTTACTAAAGAAAAATAAAGAACTCTGCACAAATGTGGCCCCAAATGGAGCTGAACAGGTGTTACTTCCCACTGAATTGTCATTGGTGGGGCTTTCCCTGCTGTCGGCAGTGCAGTGATTCAAAGGATGATGTCACACAAGGACTATGTCACATTCATACAACAATAAATAACAAAATATAAATTAAAACTATTTCTAAGTCCCATCCAAATCTACTAAAGCAGAATTTCTAAGGAGAGGACTAGTAGCTGGTACTAGAGATAATTCCGACTCTCAGTCAAGTGTGGAGAAATACTGATTTACAGCAACATCACTTCCCTGGTCTAGGGTCCCCTTCTGCTGAAAGAATTTTACTTTAAGATATGGAATGGGAACATTCGGATGTCTCTTCCAGATTTCTTTTCTTTTTTTTTTTTTTTTTGTATTCTTATTCTAATTCTTGGATCTGTGCACACCCAGATGTGCCAGGCACCAGGCCTCCTTTTCATCAGGATAATAGATACTGCAGGCTTGTCTTCAGTACTCAGCACCCTCCAGCTTCCTAGCTTGTACCCAGAGGGTTAGATGAGGAACATGCAAGAAGAATGGAGATCTTTAGGTTTAGGGTCTGGGAGAAATAATGAAGACCCTAGTGTATTCTCTGATCCAGCTTTGTGGTAACACATGTGCTTAACTTCTTGTGCTTCCTTTAAAAGACCCAGAGTTAAGATAGACATAAAAATATATAAGTTCATAAGAAAATCACACATACAGTGTATGGGAAGTGAGATGGAAGATCAAGTGATCTCAAACATTCCTTCCACTGGCTCTTAATGGTGCTTAATTCCCCAAAATGCTTTTAGGTTAAATCACTGACATCTGTTAAAATGGATTTACTTCAAAGGAAAGAGAACACATTAAGTCAGGGTTGGTCACTAATTTATCTTAAATAAGAAGTTCAGATTTTATCTTTGGCAGGGATCAAATGGAGTTAGATCAATTATACTTTGTAGGCCAACTTTGGAATCTTAGATGCTTCTCTGCTTCTGATGGGAAAGAAGATCCTAAAAACATACTGGGAAGATTAGAAAAATTAAAGAAAATTTCACATGAGTTGAAATTTTTATAGGGTGTCTTTAATCCAATTGACATATCTCAATATGGAAAAGTATCGCTAGATTTTAGCCCATATTTGGAGTGAGGATGATTGGGGAATATGCACATGACAGATTCTACAACAGAGATGTTCAGAGATTCATTCACACAAGTAATGGCAATTACAAAAAGGAAAATTGTAACATAAAATCACTAATATATGGAACAGAGTGGTAAGAGGGACTGATCCACTTAAAACGAGGGAGATGTCAGATTTTTAGATCTTACCAACTAGTTTCTATAGAAATCAATTGGGAAATTCTTAATGCACTCAAAATATGTATATTTCATATTTTAAATGTAGCATGATAGTGATGTTTCATTTTAAGTGCTAGGGTGCTCTTTTCATATTTTTTGTTTGTTTGTTTAACTTGCTGTTCCTCCCTAATATGTTTAGCTTGGGTAAGCCATTTCATTTGGGGTCTGTTTTGAGGGCATCTGGCTGCTGGGATCTCCTAAGTGGAGAATCAGAAGGATTTTTAGGCATATCCTTTCCTTTGGCTGTTCACTGGGGTGCTTGCCCAGCTGTCGAGGTCCTGTAAGTAAAGGCATTTTCACAAGTGGTGGATGATACCGTGGTTGTTAACTCTGTGGCCCAGCTGAGGACAACGGCCAGAGTGAAAGTAATTGATCAAGAGACCACAAGTTTTGTCTTATGCAACCATGTCAATTCAAGCTCTTAAAACTTAAGGGAGTTCATTTGTGTCCTCTTTGTTTTCCTTTCTTTTTTTTTTTAGATTCCACATCTGAGTGATATCATACTAATGAACTTATCTACAAAACAGAAACAGACTCACAGACATTTGCAGCAATGTAGATGGACCTCATCATTCTGGAGATCATTCCTCGTCAACATGGAAATCATCATTCTAAGTGAAGTAAACCACAAAAAGAAAGAAAAATACCATATGATATCACTCATATGTGGAATATAAAAAAAGAAAAAATAAGACACTAATGAATCCATCTACAAAACTGAAACAGCCTCGCAGACATAGTAAACAATCTTATGGTTGTCAGGGGAAAGGGGTGAGAAGGGCTAAATTTGGGAGTTTGAGATTTGCAAATATTAATTACTGTATATAAAAATAGATAAAAAGCAAATTTATTCTGTACAGTAGAGGGAGCTATATTCAGTATCTTGTAATAACCTTTAATGAAAAAGAGCATGAAGACGAATATACGTATGTATACACATGACTGGGACATTGTGCTGTACACCAGAGCTTGACATATTGTAACTGACTATACTTCAACTGAAAAAGAAAAGAAAAAGAAAGCAAAAGTCAAAACTAGCTAGAGTGAGAGATCGGTGAGGAGGGACTTAGGAGAAAGAGAAATCAGTGCAACTTTTTGAAGTTTCCTCAGCTCCTTGGAGGCCAAGAATCCCCAGATCGAGAATCTCCGGGGTCGAGTACTTCTCAAGATTGGTAATCGGTTCCTCATCATGGAGTTCCTGATGCTGACCCCAGAATCTCCAATACCCATAGCCTTGGTTTCACTATCTACAGTCAGCTTCTGTAACTTTAATTTGCAAACAAATCTTGTGGGGATCTCCCTGTAATGCAGATTCAGATTCATAGGGTGGAGTGGGACCTAAGATTCTGCATTTGTCACAAGCTGTCACGCAAAGCCTTTGCTGCTGGTCTACTTGCTACTGAGTAGTAAGGGACTAGGGCATGTCCCCTGCAAGTCCGAGATGCTTCACAGGTGATAAATAGCTCTTGACTCAGATGGATTGTAATTGAAGTAAAGTCAGGGTGTGTTCAGATTGCCACCTCCCCAAATTCTCTCAAATTCCTAACTGGTTTTGGCAACAAATTCAAATCTGAATTCAAATCTTTATCACATTAGGCAAACCAGTTAATTCTAATGTTCAAGATGAGGGAAATAGTACCCATTTCATGAGTTTGTTGTTAGAGTTCTAGAAAAATTTGTACAATATTGTTCTACAAGCAGAAATACAAAACAAATGTAATGGCTTTAATTAATCCCTCTTGCTATTATAACCATACGTGAATTTCAAGCCTCAAATTCTCTTGAATATAATGACAGTTGCTCCCTGTTTCTGTGCCTGGTTAAAAAGAAGAAAACCTAATCAATATCTTACTTAGATTGAACCACAACATGATTAAAAGATTGATTAGGACTTACATTAATCATTTCTTTTACAAAGTAACCAATCCAACTCTTTTAAACTTTCACCAATTTTCCATTTTGTTAAATCAGGGTAATAGCTTTTTGGTGTGAAGACCTCTGTTTCCTTCCTAAGTGGAGAGACCAGTGACCAATGTACCCTAATAATTAGAATCTAACCGATACAGAGGAAAGCAGCAAAATCCTGAGCGTGTCTGTCTCTCTGTTTCCAAGAAGATGAGGAAGTATTTCAATTTAAAGTAAATCAGAAAAAAAACACCTATCTGAATGTCTAATTATGCCTTGTTGCTAATACTAGGAAATAATTTCAGAATACAGGCACAGAGGACATATTGGTGGTGACCAGAGATGGAAGGTGGCATGTGAGTGAAATAGGTGAAGGGGGTCAAAAGGCACAGACATCCAGTTACAAAATAAATGTCATAAACGGAATGTAGAGCATGGTGACTCTAGTTAACAGCACTGTATTGTATACTTGAACTTTGCTAAGAGATTAGATCTTAAAAGTTCTCCTCACAAGAAAAAAATCTGGTAACTCTATGTGGTGATGAATGTTAATTAGACGTAGCTTGTGATTACTTCACAATGCATACAAATATAGAATTGTTATGTTGTACACTTGAAATTCATATACTGTTATATGTCAATTATAATCATTTGCAAAATCTAAAAAACATGATTGGTACGAAGAATTAAAGTTAAGAATGACTTAAAGACTGCTAAACTGAGTTTAAAAAAAAAAGCATGGAGTCATCTCAATAAGATTTTTAAAAATAGTGACATTATTTATTAAACTAGGTTTGACTAGTTAGAAGGAAATGAATTTGTTTGAGCTCCTATTGTGTGCCAAGGGCTTTACATAAGTCATCTGAGTTAATGCTAACAGCAGCCCTATGTGGCAATAATTATTATCCACACATTACACATGAGAAAGTAGGTTTAGAGTTACTAAGACTTTGCCCAGATTTACAAGACAATAGGTGGTAGGGCTAAGAATCAAATTTGTCTGACTCTAAAGTCATTTTTTCACCTTACTTCACCCAGCCATGTGTCATCATGGGTCCTAAGTAAGTAATTTGAAGTGTGCTATTGTAAGAATGGAAGTATTTAATACAATATAATGTACTATCAAACCACCCCACTTTGAAGTTGTGTATAGTAATTTCTTAAAATATGAATAGCTCAAGGGAATAAGAATATATTTCCATGTATTGACTGCACATGGAGGATTATGCCACATAAGGTTTTGCATTTGAGAAAACACATCTTGTGATTGATTGCTGGGGGAAAACCAATTTCCCTAATAGATATGATTCAATGAAAATTAGAATTATCTACCTCGCATTAGCAAGCCAAAACTTACGAAGAAAATAGCCTTATACTTACCCTTAATTCTGCAACCCCAGAGATCTGGGAACATCCCATACCAGAGCGTCCACAGGGCACAGGCTGTCCCTTAGGAATTCCTCTATCTCCTCTTCCCAGGGCCCTCCCCTTTCTGTGATACCCTATGGCGTCCTTACTGCAGCATGGAAACTAGACTGTGTTCACCAGGCCCACATTCACCTGTGGCTTAGTCCAGTCCTTTGTAGCTTTTCTCCTATTTCTCATGCCATCCTTTTTGGGACATAACCTGAACCTTTGTTACTAGAGCTAACCTGAAAAGCATTCCATGTTAGAGAGTAATAGGATTTTAGAATAGAAAGGAATGCTAGAGTTAATTTAGGACCGTTCTCTTTATGTTATATATGAAGACAGGGAAGCACAAAGTAACGCAGATAATTACCAGCAGAGTTTCCATCCGAGCCTACAAGTCATACACTAAGATGAGTGTTTTTTTGTTTGTTTTTTTTTCAGCATGCTACAGAGACAGGCTACCACATCACAGTGAATTCATGTTTGACCCTTTCAAGTGATGTAATACATTCCTGCATTTTATCTCAGGTTTCAATTCCTAAATCAGAGATTTGATTGTGATTGGAATATAAATAAACATAGCATAATTACTTTGAAATGGTTTGTATATTAGGAATCTTTAGGTACAAAAAAATAGTGTATTAGAAATCCAATAAAATTATTTTAGAAAATAAATACTTTTTTGGCTTATACAACCAAAAAGTACAAGGATGGAAATCCAAGGATAACTTATCCAAGAATCAAAGTAATTGGATCATTTTCTCTCTCCCGTTCTCTCCTTCCATGACTCTCTTCTTGTCTCAGTCTCTCCTGCTTTCTCACTTCCTCTGTATTCTCTTGATGAACCAGCAGCCATGTTCTTTTTCATGTTGCCTTAATGTTTTTAAATGGTATACATCGCAATTAAAGCTGAAAGGCTTGCCATAAATCAGGGAATACAGCCAGTTGGAATTCTAAGACCCAAGAGAAAAGAGGTATTTCCATGATGCTCATGCAAAAATGTCCCAGAGGAGGATTCTAATTAGCTTGAGGATTCTAAAGAGCCCATCTGGGGACCAATTGTCATAGCCAAGGAGATAGGACATAATGGTCAGCTCAGCTTAGCCTCAGCTACAGCCCACATTTATGAGCAAAACAGTCATGTTTCTTTCCAAATAAGTGGGGGTGGGAAAAGACACCAAGGTACTAATTTGCTAACTCTCAAATTAGATCTTGTAGGCTGTTATGTCCAAGTATAGAGCCAGTCTTTTTTTTTTTTTAATACCTTTATTATGGTATGATTCCTGTATAGTAAACTATACATAATTCAGATGTACAATTTAATGTATTTTGACAGAATTATACACCAATGAAACCACCACCACAATCAAAATAGCTAATATTTTCATCAATCCCCCAAATGTGCAATTTTGAATTCCCAGTTTATCCCTTCCCACTCCCTTTATCTCCTGGCACCCATAAATTTGTTCTCTATGCCTGTGAATCTGTTTCTGTTTTGCAGATAAGTTCATTTGTGGCTTTTTTTTTTTTAAGATTCCACATATAAACGAGAATCAGTCTTGTTCAAAGGTGGGACATTAGTGATAAAATCTTTATCACTTTTTCACTCAGCTCTGGTTACAAGCCTTTGGTCATCTAGAATTTATGTAGAACTCAAAATCATGAGGGAATGTGATAGATTATTGGCTTAGAAATCAAACTCAACTTCAAACTGCAGTTCAACCACCTACCTATACTTTTTTTTTGCTCTTTTGAGTAAACTATGTAATAAGTCTGAATTTTTAGTTCTCCCTTTACAAAATGAGAATACTCACCTTGCTAGTTTGTGAAGTTAGGTCACTTCTAACAACGTTGGGACTCTCATATTCTCCTCTCATTCCTTCCATCCTCTACCCCTTCCAAAGGGAGAGAGGACTTCACTGGAGACTGCAGGAAAGGCCTCTAATGGAAAATGCAGAATGATAACTTCAAAAGAGGATCTCAGAGAGATCTGAGTTCTTGGTTCTCAGAGACAACTGAGAAGGAGGTAACCTGATAAAGGTGAAGGCAGACTTAAAGGCTTGTGAACACCAAAACTGTCAAATAGTGGGAGCAATGTCATAAACCAAGAGAGCACCCATCATTCTCCGAAAGATTAATTGGGTCACTGCAAAGGCATTTTGGAAGAAGATAACTAACTCAACATTGGTTAGAGAACCTTGTGAAAGCTATAGGTGAGAGTGAGCACCAACTGTGTTCCTGGAAGAACAGATTTATATTTCATCTTATCTCTACTTTCTTTCCTTTCAGAAGTGAAAGAACAATTAGACCCTGTATGAGAATGAGGGCAGACCTCGCCGGGCTTGTCCTTGGAAGATTTCAGCCATATTTGAATGTCATCCTGAGTCCACATCATCAGATCCACAGAAGAGTCCTTCCTTAAGGGCTGATGCATTATTGGGGAAAATAGACATTCAGATGAAAATGGATTACAAGGGCAATACTGAGCGTGGAAAGAAGCCACTGGAAGGTAGTGGCTTTGGAGATGAACTGCAAATGAGAGGAAGGCTAGTCCTGCTCACATTCCTTTCAGATCCAGGGAGGGAGGCATAATGACTTTATATATATGTTGAAGTAGTCATTTATTTTTTTAAGACCCAGACATCAAAGCCATGAGTTTTATATGAAAGCCAGTACCCATTCTTGTGTACCCACCATGAAGAATCTAGATCTCCCATCAGTTCCTTCCCTCAAAATGATAATTATGATCCAATAATACCAATTGTCAATATTCTTGTGGTCAATGCGGTGCTTTTCTTATTTCAGACCTGTGCTGGTCACTATATTTGCCTTTTTTCAGTGTAAGTTATCAAGCTAATAACTACACTAAGAATACCCAAAATTTGCAATGACCAAAGCATAGCCCTGAGAATTTTGTGGAGGAAATAAAGCCTCTTTGCATAAAATAGGAGGTCTAACTTATCAATGCTAAGATTTTAGAAAAGAAAGGAAAACAAATATGATAAACCTATGGAACCTATGGTGAACTGACAGTTTTATTCTCCATAATGTTGGCCTAATTTGTTTTTTGCAATGATATGTACTTCCACTAAAGCTGAAATTTTTTATAAGAAATTCCATGAAGTCAAATGGATGGCATAGCCTCCAACTTTGAACTTAAACTTCTTCATTGTCTGTATATGTCAATTAATAGTTCTGGCTCTTAAGCCATACTGCTGTCTTTCCCATCAGCCTGGGAAAGAGATAAAACAAAACAAAAATATCACAAAGGCAGTAACATTATTTTGGTCAATGATCGGGAGAGACTCCCTTTTCCTTGCCAGGCTCTAAATGAATTAAAACACTTTTTCTCATAAAGATAATGAAAGATTAAGAAATATAAAGCAGACATCCACTGGAAGACAATGTAAAATATATCTCTTTCTTCCCTAGTCATTAAATCACAGTCAGGTGTTGTCTACAGTCAGTACCTATGCAAAGCCTCTACTTTCTTTAAATGGTTTGAATAACTGAGCAGACTTAGCACCCAGGACTTTTTTAGGAGCAGAGAGAAGAGTGGCCTATCACCAGATCTAAGTGGGGGACTAGGTATCAGACACCATTTCAGAGAATCAAGATGACTTAACGTTTCCTTTCTTACTTCAGAGGCTTCTAAGCCTCTTAACAGACTATCACAACATAGCAATCATGCGGAAGTTTTTGTAACCTTTTGCAATTTTTTTCAAACTTCAATTTTTCTCAGTCTTCTTGTGCTAGGTTATCAGGAGGATGGAAGAGCCTCAGAGTTGCTCTACCTTCCTTTCTCACTGACTCTTTCCAAGGACTTACTTACAGAGGACACATTGTCAACCAGGTGAATACTCAAGGTTTGGCCTGGTGAGGGGAGGGTCTTTCCCGAGGAAATACATGTTATTTGAGGTTAACATCTTTCAATTTTATAACTCTGTTCTTTTTAAAGAATCTTGACAGTTGTATCAATGTTGATTAGGGCCATCCTATGTCTTGAGACTTTTCTCTTATCACTTACCATAGTAAACATTCTGCTTTCCCAAACTGGTTAATAAACTCTTTCTCCAACCACCAATACACCAACTGGAATTATCATCACTGAACTTTATTTTTGTATTTAAACTATAGTGTAACTTTGAGATGCAACTTATATTCTAGATACAACACTGAAAAGGGTGGTCAATATTTAGTGAAAAGAGAGAGTGAAAAGTTTTGCCAATTGTTGAGGTCAAATGGAGATTGGTATTTCTCTTTTTAAAGGGAATCTTATTATGGTGTATTTTTGTACCTATGAAAGAATATTGCATCTATGGAAAATGTGGCCAACATGAACACAGGTATTTAAAAAGACTTTCATGTTCATGAGGTTAGCATAATAAATAAGCAAAGTTAAGAAATATTTCTGACACACTCTAGGAAATTCTGTGATAGCAGCATGCCTTCAAATTCTCAAACCGTAAGATCAGGTGTTTTATAGAAACGGTAGAGGGTCTTCTCTTTGGCTGCAGTTATTCTGTGAAATCTGTAGCACCTTATGCAGTACAAAAAAACCAAAACAATTCAGAAGAGAAAAACATGTGGGCTTGAGGTAGAAAATTTTGCTATCTGTGACACATCATAAAAATGTAAATTAAATGGCAGATTATGGCTTAAAGATTGCAAGCTCTTACAAAGGAAATAGAAGTGTATAACACACGTATATTTGAGAATGCATGGGAAGCTATTAAAATTTTAATATTTCAGCCTATGTACTGTATATCAGATTCAATATATTTAGAGAAATTCTTCACAATTAACTACCAGGAAGATAAAGTTGTAGAACTTTTTATGATGATGCAACATGTCAACTATACTCAACTGGACACTTTTTTAATATATGTTTTTTCTTTTTCCCCTTGGAGGTCTCCAGAGTTAGACTGCCTGAAGGTGTTACCAAGGAAAAAGAGATGACAGTGAGAAAGTGTTTCCATTGAATAGACTCTTATGGGATTGGTTATACTCCTAAGAGACTTGGCGTCCTTACTGACTCACCCAGAGCTGACTAGCAGCATAATAATGGCAACTGATAGTGATCTGACTAGTGTGGAAATAATAAATTACACTAGAGAAATTTTCATGATCACTTACACGTAGGTCATTTCAATATTTGAGGTCAGGTCTCAAAAAGTTTAATAAATGGAAATTGAATAGTGACCTTACACTTACCCTAGCCCCTTCCCTGGGCATCTGGCCCTATAAGCTTTGGGGAGATGCTAGGGAAGGAGTAAGGAAAGTATGAGGATGAGAATGAATGAACAGTCTATTTACTCTTATTCAAAAACAGATATGCAGATTGCGGAAGAAACCTGAGCACTAGTTGAACAATCCATTTGAAATATTTATCTCTCGATACATTACACCAGTCTGGAAAGTATACCTTTGATTTCAATTAAGCTTAAATTTTCTTTCGGCTCAGGATATACCTTTCTCATCCAATGATCTGCCTTTGCCATTTTCCCTTTGATTCACACATATCCTCTTGGATCTTCACTTGATCTCACAGATTACAGAGGTTCTTAGAGAAGAAAGAACACAGGATGAAGTAAACCAATAGGGGACAGAGAGTTTTATCAGCTGTTATTTGTATTAATGAGATTCAAGCCAGTGAAGAATCTGGGATAAAGATGGTCATGATTTCCTCCCCCAGATATGCCCTTTTCCCAGAGTTCTTCCTCTCAGTGAATGGCACCACTATTCACCCACTAACTTGTCCAGAAAAATTAGAATCATCTTTGATTTCTCACATTTTCCTACATCCAACCCACCAGCATATCCTGTCAACTCTATTGACAAAATCCATTTGGAACCCGTCGATTTTTCACCTCTTCCTTTCCCCTATTTTTAGTTCAAGCCGCCATTCTCTCTCCCCTTGAATAGTGCTTCCTAACTGGCCTCCCTGTTTCTGCTCTTATTCCCCTACATTTTATTCTTCTCCCTTGGGTAGTCATCCAGTGGCTTCTCATTAAATTTACAGTGAAACGCTAGTACTTTCCATAACCTACAAGCCTGCATTTGACCTTACCTTTTAGTCTCTATCTTATCTCATTTCCTGACCCCTCATCTTCACCCAGTACACTTCAGCCACAACCTTGCTTGCTCTTCCTCAAGTATTCCAAGAACCTCCCTGTTTTGGAGTCTTTCTGTTTTCTCTTCTCTCTACCTGGACTGTATTTCTACAGAAATTTGCGTGGCTCTTCCACAACTCTGACTTCATCAAGACCTCTGTTCAAAAGTCAACTTTTCAGGAAAAAAACCTTCCCTCCTCACCTTATCTGAAACGACATCCCTGTTCTTCTCTGTACCCTGTCCTGCTTCTTTCTGAATAGCATCTAAACTTTCTGACATATACATTATATATTGATTTGTTTATTATCTCTCTTCACCACTGATGAATGTTTTATATGGCTAGGAAGTTCTATGTTACGTACTGTGCAATGTCCCTAAAACCAAAAACAGTAATTCACATAGTCTGTATTAAATAAATATTTATTGAAGGAATAGCTGAATGATTACTTTGGTGACATTTTAAAATTACGTATTGGTTCCTTTCTCACTTATATCTTAAGATCTAACAACTATAGGGTCAGATTTACATTTTATCCAAACTTATGACAAGGATAGTCAGACATCAGATGACTCTGCCCATTTACTTTTACTACCATGAACAGAAAAATGATAACTTAAAGAATTAAAAAGAATGTTTTATGTTATTATATATTTACATAGAATATAATAATAACTGTTACTAAAATCGTTATTAAAATTAACACTAATCACCCAACTTACTGAGAGTCTGCGATAGAAATACTCTCATTTCTTTCTTTCTTTCTTTCTTTTACAGAGGATATGGAGCTGAGAAAATGACAGAGAGGTCACTACTGGAATTACTTAGTACATCCTGAATGAGGATGTAATTTTTATATCAGGCATCAATGATCTATGTGGCTCTGGGGATTGGACTGAATGTTCAGCTTCTATTTCTAGATCTCTGAAAGGTTTGTTGGGTGACCTTTGGGTAGTTAATGAGTTACTGGTGTTGACAAGGTTATGGTAAAGATTGATGATATGGTTTCTATGAATTGCTCAGAACATTTTGGAGAAAATTGTATGCCATTTCCTTTCTCATATTTTAATGGCTTTATAGTATTAAGTAACCTAGGGGAGAGACATCTACTTCTGTCAATGACAGAGAAGCTTCTATCAGAGTAATATTTTTGCTGTCAACAACTATAAAAGCTACATAAAATTAATTTTACAAAATAACTATTTGAAGACACAAGAGTGGGAACCAGTACATCCAGAATTTGAAAGACCAATATCCTTGGAAGAAGTGAAACGTATTGAGGTCAACCCAATATGCTCTACCACTTTTGCATTTGAGATATTTGCAATATTTGCTGATTTTTAACATTTGAATGATAATAGGGCTAGAAGCCAACTGGTGGATTAAAAGCTAAACTATGAATAGGGCTTTGGTATTTTCATGTCACTAGAGTGAAAAATAAGTAGAGTTCAGAGTTAACCAAAAATAGAGGGGCCTGGTTAATATTCTAAATTTTGAATTGTGACTACTAAAAGCTCACGCCATAGAAAGAGGGCAAACTGGGAGGGAAAAGCATACAAAAATGTGTCATGTTTAAACCTACCCTAAAACTATCTAAATTCCTTATTGATTTTGCATTGTCTGTTTTTACTGTGGGTGCCTTTGAACCAAATTAAATCCTCTATGAAGGAAGATAATATCGTACAGGGTCACTGCAAGTTTATAGACACAATTTTTTGAATTTCATAAAAATTACCGATATGCCAGTAGACCAGTTGACTGAAATAGAAGCCACAGATAATCCAGATATTGGAATTATAACAATGTAAAGACTTTATCAAATTTTGAGAGATTTAATACATTCTAGATACAAGTCTTTTATTAGTGACATAATGTGCAAATATTTTCTACTATTCAGTGGCTTGTCTTTTCATTTCCTTAACAGTTATCTTTCAAACAAGAAAATATTTTAAGTTTGATGGAGTTTAATTTATCAATTTATTATTTTATGGGTTATGTTTTTGGTGTATTGTTTAAGAAATCTTTGCCTAACCCGGTATTGCAAAGATTTTCTCCAATGTTCACTTCCAAAACTTTTATAGTTTTAAGATTAATATTTAAGCCTTGATCCATTTTGGTTATTTTTATATTTTTTTCTTGATGTATAGTCAGTTTACAATATTATGTTAATTTCTGGTGTACAGCATAGTGATTCAGTTATATATATATATATTCCTGTTCATATTATTTTTCATTATAGGCTATTACAAGATATTGAATGTAGTTCCCTGTGCTCTACAGTAGGACCTTGTTTACCTATTTTATGCATAATCGTTAGTGTCTGCAAATACCAAACTCCCAGTTTATCCCTCCATCCCAGCCCCATTCTCCCCTGGTAGTCAACAGTTTGTTTTCTATGTCTGTGAGTCTGTTTCTGTTTTGTAAATAAATTCATTTGTATATATAAACATATATTTATATATATATATATATATATACACATATACATATGTATGTCTATTCTGAACTCTCTATATTTTGTTTCACTGACCTATTTGCCAATCTTTACATTAAAAATACGTGTTAGTCATTATTATATCTTTGTAATAAATGCTGAAATCAGATAGTGTTAGTATCCCATTTATTTTTCAAAGTTACATTAGTTATTCTAGACCCATTTATATTTTTACCTGAGGTTTAGATTCAGCCAGCTAATTTCTATACATTTATAAATTTGTACATTTATTTGGAGAATATTTGGAGGAGAATTTCCACCTTGACCATATTGAATCTTTTAAGTTTTGAACACAGCTATCTCTCCATTTATTTATATTTGTTTCTGTTTTGAGTTTTTATCATTAATATTTTATAATCTTCACTGTATAGGTCTTGCACAACTTTCTCAGTTTTTTCCTTATGTATTCCACATTTTATGATGCTATAATACATGTTTTTTAAAGGAAGCAATTTCATTTTAAATAAATGCTAAAAAATCAACTTTAGAAAATAACTTTATTAATATGAATAATTTATAAATAAAAATAGAAACTGAACATTTTGTACTCTCATTCATTGACATGAACACACCTCCAAACAAGTTAATCAAGGGCAAATACATAAATATATACAAAAATATACACTCTCAAATAATAAGATATAGATTCACCTGTAACCTCCTAAGACCAAAATTTTCATGTAAATATACTGGAAAATGCAGCAAACTGTTGTACAGAAATACATATACACATATGTGTACACACCAAAACCCAAAGTGACATGTACACATATGTAGACATTGTTTTTTAAAATTTCAATACAGATTTTTTATCGATAGTGTACAGAAATGCAAATGAATGTATATTGATATTATAGTGAACAACCTTCTTAAATTATTAGTTCCAATAGTTTTCAAAAAAATAATTGAAATAATCTTGAAAAAAATAATTCTAGATAGATTTCTCTGCATTATTAATCTTCTTCGCCTCTGTGTTATTTTGATATTTTCATTTGAATTGCACAATTAACAAAAACAGAAAATAATTTGAAAGGCATAACATTTTCAGAAAATACTCAGGTAACTTACGCCAAAATAAGCATAAATTAATTTCAGGTTATCAGCCTCTTAAGATTTTCTGGGCTTTCCACGTTGGCTTAGAAAGAAAACTAGAGGTTGACAATCTTACAGCATCTTGTTTCTTTGAGGAATATCATTTTTAAAGGCTTAATTGATGACATACATTTGATCTACTCCTCTACATGTACAAACTCAAGATACCCAGGGACCAGCAGAAAACAGAAGTGAGGTACATGGGCTGGGTAAAATGGCAGAAAATCACTAAATACAAAATAAATGGAAGCACCAGTGCAAGCCTGATGATGAATGACATCCGGCACAAGGAACTGATGGGATCCCTGGGAGAATGGATGTGACATGCCCCCTAAGGCATGGCCACTCCCACTCAGCACCATGCAGGCATATAGCACAGTGTGTCCAACTCTTCTGATTTGTGAAAAGAAATTGTTCCAAATTTCTCCACCAGAATTTGGTATATACATATTTTGATGTTTAAATACTGATAAGTAATTCAAAAGTTTATAAAGTACTGTGCAGTGAAGTGAAGCCAAACAAACCTGTGAGACCCTGCCTGTTTCCATCCTCTGCTCTAACAGAGAAACTTCCACCACCTAGTCCTAGCAGTAACTGTATTTCTGAACAATAGGTGGCTATTATTTATGTTACAGATACTGAATTGTACAATGATAAGGTTTTTCATTTTGCTCTGGTTGCTAGAATCCAGATTTGAATGTATGGTCTGCCTTTACGTGGTACGTTGGAACTAACATATATATTCAGTTAAACTTACCTCTAGTTTCATATTATACATGTAATAATGTGTGCTTATTTTGCCTTTACTGTAATTGCTCCACCCATTTGTCTTGACATGTTTGTCATATGCCACTGCCCATCTCAAAGCTGTTTTAAATATTTTTGGAACGAGAAGTGGTTCTCTATATATTAATCACATAAAACAAGACATGGTGACACAGACAAAGTCTTTATAAAGACACAAGAGGTGTCCTGGGATAATAATAGCTGAGAGTGATAGATCTAAGAAACATTGATCCAACAAGAAAAATCTGACATACGGCTAGAGAAAGGAAAGTCACACAATTCGTCTACATACATCCCAGGGAGGTGAGCGCTCTCGCCGGGGGGATCAGTGGAAAGACTTATTATGGGGCTCTTAGGAACCATATTTGTATAAAGATGCCTGCAAAAGCTACTAGAGAGTGATATTAAAATAGTCAAATAATAGATCACTGTTCTAATGCATTAACACAATTATAACCAAACATCCCCATAAGTATACATTATAGTCCCACAGTTTCCAGAGGGGAAGATTTCGCTGGACAGAGCATCTATCCTACTGTAATTAGATATAGATCTTTTGTTAGCATCTGTGCTGTAAAACTGAGATGCTCCATTTCTGTGTCTTTGAGAAGCTCACGCCTCTGGTCTTTCAAAGCTCAGAGCCTGATTCATAAATTTTCCAAGGTTATGTCTCTGATAGCGGGCCAGCCAGTTCTCCCTGTGAGATTATAAATCTTTTATTTCAAATACTTCCTATAATCATACCTACACATACACAAGTTTATTCAAAAAACAAAAAAAAATGACCATGTGACAAACATATGCTTTATGGCAGACAATCTACACACAAAATTTAATTTAATCCTTGCAGTGACAATTAAATGTGTTTGCTTGCTTGTTTGCTTGTTTATTTTGCTAATGAAAGACCTGACAGGAGGAGAAATTAAATTGACTGCCTAAGATCACACAATTTGCATGTAGTAGAGGCTGAATTTCCATTCATATCTGCCTCATTTTAAAACTTTTAACTTGCTTTTCAAGACTTGTCACGTTGTGGCTTCAATGATGGACAGAAGTGATGTGCACAATAGAACTCAATTACATTGAATAATCCTTTAATTAACCTGTTATACACATCGTGCAGAATAACTTCTATAGCTACTCAATTTTAAATCCAGGCCAGTGATTCTTGCTATAAAAAGTCTTCTACATAATTCTGTTAAAGACACATTTGAAGAATGCTTATAGGGTGTTCAGTAATGTGGGCAAAACCACATAGAAAATTTCAAAAGCAGCTAGGGATGCTAAACATTTAGGTTCCATAGTTTGCTCTCTGGAAGTTATTCTGCATATAGATATTCTAGGAAATGCTGACATAGAATGAATTTGATATTTTCAAGGACTATAGGGGTACTTTGAAGGACAGCTCTATGGGAACAATTTACTGGATTTTACAACAGAAACACATGAAGTCTATTTACAGAAATATCCTTTGTAAAGAGACTCCATTGGTTATAACTTGATTTCTGGCAGGGAGAAGCTGTCTTACATCCTGTTTTTCCCCTTGTCTCCATTAATAAGTGACAGAAAAAGAATCCTTAAAAGGATAAAAGGGGGGTGTTCTAGACAAACGTCACTAACAATTCTAGCATAATTGTCATAATAGAAAGGAAACCAAAGAAACAGTGGCATGTAAAATTAATTAACCTTCTACTGAATATGTGAATACTAAATTATCTGTGGCCAGTGACACAATCTGATTTGAACATTTTAACTTGAAATATACGTGTCTGATTTACAGGAGGAAGCAACAGGAGAATGTTTCTGCCTTTCGTCTTATCATTTCTGAATAGAAACTCAACAGTTTTGACTCTGCAAATGAAGCAGCGTTAGAAGTCCCTTGCTTGTGTCAGCTCTGAAAGAATCTGCCTTACTTCCTTCGTTGACATGGTTCTCCTGTTGGGCATGCTGACAGTTATATTTCAGCCTTTTTTCTCTCTGCAAATTTCTACTCATCACTCATTGTTTTCGCTCACTTTAACAACCATTGGGGGTAAAACTTTTGTTATTTGCTGCAAGTATTTTCCAATGTCCAGTATGCTTCGTGGAGCACACACATTTAGATAAAGACGTCAATTTGAATAGATTTTAAGAAATTTCATTGGCACCGATATTGACAAGCAGTTATTGCAAGTGTAAGATCCAACAATTTCTTGATCATTAGGAAGCATTTAAGATATCTCTGCACCGACAGTATTCTGTATCTGCTATCTAACTACAAAGATTCCAGAAAGATAAAAGAGTTGTATTGGATAAGCCAGTGAGAAATCTATAAACTTAAACACATGCCTTGGGCCTTCCTTTGTGGTTGCAAACAAAAGAAATTGAATAGCTTGGCCATAATGGATTTTTATGACTTTTTCCTATCTTAAAAACTGTTTAGAAAATGGCTAATATATTGGCAGAATAGTGATCTCAATACATAATTTTTTAATTAAATGACACAAAGGATGAATCCTCTCTCTAAATATAATCCACTTTTAATTGCCATCTGCCTTGTGATATTAACTGTTCTTGATAAAAAATAAAATGTTCTTAATTGCAAATCCACATTAATATGAAGAAGGAATAACATATTATTAAATTATTCAAAGTATTGCTTAGTTCTCTGTTTTCTCTCTTTTAATCACTGCTGAAAATAAGTGATTACAGGAAGTGTTAACGCTTTTACTTTAGACATTCTCACTGTCCAGGATCCAGCCCAACTCATGTCACACCCCTATGGTGTGACTCCTCTCTTAGCTGGACAGTGTGTTCTTTCCAGGGAAGAAGAATGATGATTCCTGGTTGGAGATGGACGAGAGTCCTTTAAATCCAAAGATGCTGGAAGAGCACACATGAGGCTAAGCCTAACTTGAATACTGAAAGTCCATGATCATCGCGTTGTTTACCTATTTGTCATCAAGCTGCATTGGGTGTCAAACCATAAACAGAAATCACGTTAGCTTTCCCACGTTTAAAATGAAAAATGCCTGTCACAGAATCATGGGGGTCACATAGCTAGCATAGCCACTCCCTGGTATGCAGACTTATTTTGTAAACTAAGTATTGACTTCAAGGAGAATATGCCTTAATAATAAAAAGATAAATAGTCCTGATGCACATACTTCAAAACAGTCATGATACTGCTATTTGAAGTAGAGGACCACAAAGCTCCAGGCAACCCCCTCTCCAAAATAAGAAAGGCTTTTCCAATAAGGCTAGATTGCTTACAATTCTATTCGTTAAACATCTCACTCTAAATTTGGGTGAGATTGGGGGTGAAATTATGAATATTTACTAGCCACAGTTCCAAGAATTCCTAAACCATTTCCACAATCAATCACATTTTGGTGTAGAGTACTTACGGTAGCTATATGTATAAAAGAAGTCATACCCCCCCAAAAATACAGTAGCAGTTATATTTTCTCGTTAGGTGGACAATCATCCCAAAGGCTCATGAAGAATTTTAGTGACTTGACCAGGGCCATGTGGAGGGCTCCTTCATCTAAGCCTGATTCAGCCCAAAATAGGCTTGGATCAAAGAAGATCAGAAAGATTATTCCATTTCACTGCTTGCTTCTAAACTCTACCACAGACTATGTCTTGTTAATGCAAAGGGAATAAAACCAGAGACAATGCAAGGGAGAAAAGCTGTGTCCTGAATGCCTAATCCAGCAGAGGTTACAGAGGGCTCAGTGGCCTTAGACTTGGCTGCTATGTGAGAAAACGAGAGTGTTGGAGAGACAATCTGACCATGGAGTTGTTCTGAAAGACAGCTTGGCCAGGTAGAAAATTATTAGTCATCAGCTTCTTTCTTTTAGCACTTTTAGGTTGATCATCACACTTTTTCTTGGCCCATGAGATTTCAGCTGAGAAATATGCTTGTAGCCTTTTAGGGGTTTTCTTGAGTTACAAACGTCTTATCTCTTGTGGCTTTTAATATTCTCTCTTTGTCTTAGATTTCTGAAAGTTTTATTGTAGCTGTGGTGATCTCTCCACCAGAGGAGGTGGAAAGCAGTAGCCTCTCCCACAAAGGCTGGAGTGCAAAAGTGGTGAGTGACTGCATGGCTACTCTAACTGTGCAGGTTGTGGCTGGAGAAACCTGTTTCTTTTCAGCAGAATTTGCACGTCTGAGGAAGAACCTCAATGACTGGTGGAAGGGTGGAGAAAGGAAGGAAGCAGATAAGGTAATATCAAAAGGCATTAAAGGAAAACATTTTCTGTTGTCTTTTTCAAGACTTCAGCAGAAAATCTGTCCACCAACTTCTGGGAATGTCCCACTTGAGGATCTTCTACTGAACCTGTAAGCACCTCCAAAGTCCCAAGTGCTAAAGCCATACCTCCCCTTCTCTGCTGCAGGCTCTTTGTGCAAGCTCCCAAGTGCATTTGCAAGAGTGAGACCTGGTAGACCCAGAGAGTGTTCAGATAATAAGTCAAAGTTGGTGGGCAAGGGAAAAACCACAAATTTTAGTTCCACTGCCACATTATCAATACAAAAGAAAGGCATCTAGTAGCCAGTCTATTAAACTGTAGGAACTAAATAAGACATAAAAGCCTAGTTAAGGAGGATTCAGCTATTTCAAATGTGAAAGCAGAAGAACATATCAACAAACACTATGAAAAACCAAGAAAGCATGGTATCACAGAAAGAAGATGATAATTTCATAGCAACCAAACTCAAAGGCATGGAGTATTGTCATCTAACTGATAAAGAATTCAAAATAGCTGTTAGGAAGAAATTCAGCAGGCTACAGGAAAACTCAGAAAGACAATTCAATGAAATCAGATATAAAGTTAATAAACAGCAGAGGTTCTTCACGAAAGAGATTGAAATAATAATACAAAATAACCAAATAGAAATTCTGGAGCTGAAGAATTCAATAAGTGAGGTGAATAATGCAAGAGAAAGCCTCATAACAAGGCATAGCAAATGGAAGAAAGAATAAATGACTTTAGGGGATAGGCACATAGAAATAATTCAGTTAAAAAGGAGAGGGAAGTACGATTTTTGAAAAGTAGAGAAGCCCCTTAAGAGTTATTAGATTCTATCAGAAAGGAAAACACTGGAATAATTGGTGTTCAAGAAGAAAAGAGGGAGAAGGGAGAAAAGAGTTTACTTAAAGAAATAATACTTGAGAACTTCCCAAACCTGCAGAAAGACTTGCACATAAAAGTTCATGAAGCTAATAGAACACCCAATTATGTCAATGTAAAAACACCTCCTCCAAGACATATTATAATGTAACTGTCAGAAATAAATGAAAAAAAAAAAAAGATTTTAAATCAGCCAGAGAAAAAAAAGAAAGTAACCTACAAAGGAATCTTCACTACACTACCAGCAGATTTCTCAGCAGAATCCCTACAGGTCAGGAGAGAGAGGAGTGACATATTTAAAGTATTGAAAGCTAAAAAAATCAGCTGAGAATACTGTACCTGGCAAAATTATTCTTCAGATATGCAGGATACATAAAGGCTTTCTGAGACAAACAAACGCTGAGGAAGTTCACCACCACTAGACCTGCCTTGCAAGAAATGTTGAAAAGAGTTCTTCAAGCTGAAATGGAAAGATGCTAATCAGTGACAGAAAAATATATGAAAATACACAACACACTGGTAAAGGTGAAAAATAAAATTAGAAAACTGTAACTTTATATTAGGGTGGTGTGTTAACAATATAACTATACTATAAAGGTTAGAAGAAAAGCATTAAAGTTAACTATAGCTTCTATAACTTGTTAACAAATACACAACGTAAAAGACGTAAATTGTGACATCAGAATCATAAAAGGGGAAAAGTAAAAGGATGGAGCCTTTTTATGTGAATGAAGATAATTTTATATAAGCATAAAAAAGAACTATTTTATCTATGAGATGTTTCATGTAAGCTTCATGGTAACTACAAAGCAAAACTCTAGAGAAGATTCATGAAACAAAAACAAAGTAGGGGGAGGGGAAATAGAGCACACCCCACCACAGAAAATCACTGATATACAAAGGTAGGCAGAAATAGAGGCAAAAAGGAACAGTGGAAAAACAAAACAACCAGAAAGCATACAAGATGATGGCCCTGTTATGGCGATACGTGTCAGTAATCACTCTGAATGTAAATGGTTGAACTCGCCAAATAAAAGGCACAAAATGGCCAGTTGGAACAAGAGGAAAAGACCCAATTACATGCTGCATACAAGAGATTAACTTCAGCTCTAAGGAAACACACAGACTACAAGTGGAGTAGAAGAAACTATTCCACACAAGTGGGAAACAAAAGAAAGAAAGCAGGATTAGACATATCAGGCATAATAGACTTATGGTCAAAATGGTAAGAAAAGGAAAAGAAGGTCATCATATAATGGTAAAGGTGTTAATATATCAAGATGATATTAAAATTGTAAATATACACCCAACCCTCTGAACACCTAAATATATTAAGCACCTTAAGAGATCTAAAGGGAGAAATAGACAATAATACAATTACAATAAAAAAATTAAATGCCCCATTGTCAGTAATAGATAGATCATCCAGACAGATATCAGCAAGGAAATGTTGGAACTGAACCATACTTTAGGACAAATGGACTTAACAGACATATATAGAACATTCCAGCCAACAACAGCGGAATACACATTCTTCTCAAGTTCACACAGAACATTCTCCAGGACAGATCAAATTATAAGACGCAAAACAAGTCTTAGCAAATTTAAGATGATTGAAATCACACCACCTATTTATTTCTCACCACCATGATATGTAACTAAAAATTGACAATAGGAAGCTGGAAAATATGTAAATAAGTGGACACTAAACAGTGCATTTCTGAACAACGAATGGGACGAGGAAGAAATCAAAAAGGAAGTCAAAAACTATCTTAAAACAAATGAAAATGGAAACACAGCATCCAAATGCCATGGGATGCTGCAAAGGAAGTGCTGAGAGGAAAGTTTATAGCATATAAACACATATATTAAAAAATTAGAAAGATCTCAAATAAGGCATGTAACCATATACTTCAAAGAACTTGGAAAACAACAACAAATTAAGCCCAAAGTTACCAGAAGGGAGGAAATAATAAGGCTCATAGAGAAAATAAATGAAATAAGGACCAGAAAAACAAGAGAAATGATCAATAAAACTAAGAATTGTTTTTCCAAAAAGATAAACAAAATTTACAAACCTTTAGCTTAGCTAGATTAAGAAAAAAAGAGAAACTCAAATATATAAAATTAGAAATGAGAAATTACAACTGATATAAGAATGCACAGGATCATAAGAGACTAATATGCCCAATTATATGTCAATAAATTAGATAACCTAGGAGAAATGGATAAATGCCTAAAATATACAACTTATTAAGACTGAATCAGGAAGAAATAGAAAATCTGGACAAATCAATAATAAGTGAAGGTCTTGAATCAATAATCAAAATCTCCTAACACAGAAAACCTCAGGACAAGAAGGCTTCACTGGCAAATTTTTTCAAACATTTAAAAAGAATTAATGCCAACTCTTCTCACACTCTTTCAAAACCTGAAGAGGAAGGAAAAACCTTTAAACTCATTTTACAAAGCGAGCGTTAACCTGACATTAAAATCAGACAAAGATATTACAAGTAAAGAAAATTATAGGCTAATATTCCCAATGAATGTAGATGCAGAAAGTCTCAACAAAATACTAACAAACCAAATTAAAGGGCACGTTAAAAAGCTCATACACCATTGATCAAGTTGGATTTATCCCTGGGATTCAAGGATGGTTCAACACATGCAAATAAAAAAAATTAATACATCACATTAATAGAATAGATAAAAATCATCTCATAGATGCAGAAAAAGCATTTGACAAAGTACAACATTCTTTCATAAAGAAAAAAAAAAACTCTTGACAAATTAGGTCTAGAAAGAAAATACTTTAACATAATAAAGGCCACATATGACAAACCCACAGATAACATTGTACTCAATGAAAAATCGACAGCTTTTCCTCTAAGATCAGAAGCAAGACAAAAATGCCCACTCTCAACACCCTCATTCAATACAATACTGGAAGTTCTAGCTAGAGCAATTACAACTTTCCCAAATTATATTATCTGTATTATTTATATGTTACTTCATGATATTTGTCTTACTGTGCTATTTAGATGGGGAGATCGTGTCTTTTGTTGACAATCAGGCAAGTGGACTATAAATGTGAAAGAGGCAGGAATTGCAACCTTCATTTTTAAAGGTTTCATAACTTCTTGGGGATAGAGAAAGGTGAAACAATTCTGGAAAGGAAGAGGCTAAGAGGAGAGGAGGGAAGGAAAGGTACAGAATCAAATATGTAAAAAAAGATTCATAAATAATAGATACACAATTTTAAATGATTATATTTTAAAAGTAAGTGGCAGTTGGAAAGGTAGAAATTTTTAAAAATTGAGTATTGGCATTATCGCTATGAAACAGGAAATAAATTAAAGTCTCACAGTTGACCTTTGAACAGTACAAGCTTGAACTGTGTGGGTCCACTTATACATGAATTTTTTTCACTACTTACTACAGTTCTACACAATGTGTGGTTGGTTGAATCTGTGGATGAAGAACCCCAGATATGGAAGGCCAGCTATGGATTTTCCACAGCACAGAGCATCAGTGCCCTTATCCCACACCTTCATATGCTCAAAGTGAGAAAAAAAATGGTGCACAAGAGGATGGCCATGTTCCAAGTCCCAGGCAAATCCCTGGGATGTGCCCAATCAAGTGAGGGCCCTTGGCTTCGCTCAGGAAAAAATTCAAGAGGAAGCCATAGTGGAGTGAAGGTAGATTTATTCAGAGAGATGCACACTCCATAGAGTGTGGGCTGTCTCAAAAGGCAAGAAAAAGGCCACGAGGTCACAAGGTGCAGGGTTGCTAGTTGTTATGAGCTCGGTTATTTCATATGCTAACAAGTGGGAGGATTATTCCAACCACTCTGGGGAAGGGGCTGGGATTCCCAAGAACTGGCCATCACACACTTTTTGCCCTTTTATAGTTAGCCTTGAAATTGTCATGGAGCCTGTGGGAGTGCCATTTAGCATGCTGTTGTATTACAATGAGCGTATGATGAAGCTCAGGGTCTATTGGGAGTTGAGCCTTCTGCCATCTTGGGGCTAATTGCTGCATCATTATTTTAATGGTTGTGCCCTGCCCCCCCTTCCCTCCTGTCTCAAAGGGTCAACTCTATATGGGAAAACAGCATAACAATAGTGGTATTTAGACAGGCTATCTACAGGTTTTCAGTACTGGTGACCAAAAGAGTTGGAGAAAGGTAACATAGTAATTACAATATTCCAGGCAGAAGTCAATGAAAAAAAATATCAGGGTGGTAATAAAAAAAAGAATTTTTCATCAGTGAGGACTTCTAGTGCTTGGTAACGACTAGAAGGAATGTGGGTTATGGTTTTTGGTTTGTACTCTTGGTACTTGTTAATTTTTTTTTTTTTTTTTTTTTTTTTTTGCATCTCTTACAATAAACATGTCACTCTCTCCATAAGAGTTATGGAAAAAAATGTGAAGACTTACGTTTAAATACTCAATGTTAACCTGCAATAGTTTAGGCAATAGTATGATAATGGACTGGCTTGCAGTGAGACAGAACCTGATCATGGGTGCTGTCTTTTTGCCTGGGTTAGTTCACATCTCTGAGCTTCCATTTTGAGTGTTCCCACACCCCCTTCTCCTCCAAGGGCCTGCCCCTATGCTTTGCGAGTGTTAACAGCCTTGGTCTCAGCATTTCAGAGAAATGAATTATAAATTCTCAATGACTTCATGCCTTCCAGTGTAGCAGCACTTCCCCAGGGTGTAAGTGCTGAGATTTTTAACAGTTTTGCATGTCAAAGACTGTCAACCATATACATTTGAAGTGTTTTGAAAGCCTGTGGCTTCCTGTCTCTTGGCCCTGCAGCAGGAAGTTTGAGCTGAGTAGAAATTAAACAGAGGCGGGGTTTTCTGTTGGCTTAATCTAGGGGAAGAATTTGGCTGGAAAGACTTGGGCTTTGGCAATGAAGTCACTGGAAGTGGCATCTCAATGCTGGCAAGGGCAGAAAAGAAGACAACGTTAATAGCACAAACCCGTAATCGGTGTTCTAAGAGCACCTAATGGATCCTGAAGCCATCATTTCCTGAGTTGAAATGCTGAAATGTGAGAGTTGGTTTTAACACCATGACTGAGGCAGCATTCAGCACCAACCCTATGTCACATCAGCAGGGGAGGGAGAAGGTATTAAGCAACACAATCTACTTGTGGATTGTTGGTTATTATCCGCATTCAAAAACCTAGTCACAGTGAATAGGCAAGTGCTTTCAAAGGCAAGTTTGTGAATGTAAGAGGTGCATCTTTGCTATCTATTTTTGCTGTTTCCACTAAGATGAGTGATTCTCAGGCACAACCTGGTGAATAACCAAGTTCACACCTATTATGTAAAGAAACTACACTTGGTTTCCTTTGGTTCAGAAAGCCCTTCTTCCCAATGTGAAAAATATTAGTGAAAGCACCATAATGTGAAACGAGGCTAGCAGTGCACCAACATCACCAAAATGGGCTACCAATGCCCATTTTGGCCTTTTCAGTCAAATCTGTGCAGATTTTAATTGTTAGTAAAGGCATACCTGTTAAAACTAGCTTTGCATCATATTAATTCTTTACATTTCACTATTAGAGTCATGCTTACCTTCCTTGATTTTAATCCTTTAGGTGGTGGACACATATTTAAGAAAGAGAATTAGACTTGTGGGCTCTAAGTCTGAAGGTATAGCACATGATTTTTTTTTTTTTTAACTTCAGAAGTTTATACCTCGTGAATTTGGATATGAAGTTCTCACTGGTTGAATTTCCATTTTCTTACATAAAAATGGGGATACAAAACATATTTTAGGGCAAATTTTGAATAACAGAAGGTATCTACCACTATGCTTGATAAATATGGGGCATGTATGATTGACTCATTTCAATCTCAACAAGCATTTTGCCTAAAATGGCCATTAGCCTGGTTCTGATTTGAAAATGATATAAAGGTAGAGACTTTAACCAAATAAAAAATGTTCCTTTCTATATCTCAGGGGAAGGATACAGATGGGGTTAGAGAAAGAAGTGCAAACAAACTTGATTTCACCAGCACCTACAGCCTATTGCTTTCTGCCTTCTTACTTGTCTTCTAGACCCTTTCCCAGACAGACTTACACAACCGTGATTAAGTACCTGCCTCTGCTGGACCACATGGGTAAGACAGTTTGCTTGTAGGATATACCTGGATTCAAGGAAGAACTTACTGTTTCATATACCTAGATGTCATAGAATTCTTACCTTTTGGTAGAATATAATTCTTGACTTTCAGGTCTACGTGTGAGAATAGCCACTTTTGCCTCTTTCAATGTGTAGTTATTTCAATTACACACAAACACTGATGTTGCAGGAAAATGGGGCATGAGAGGATGGTCGTGTCCCAGGTCCTGGGTGAGACTCTGGGACACACCACACCAACTGAGGGTCCTTGGCTTTGTGCAGGAAAAAAATCAAGAGCAAGTTGAAGAACAGTGAAAGTAGATTTGTTCAGGAAGATACACTTCACAGACAGAGAAGTTAGGAGAGACATGTTACATAGGCAGAATGCAGTCCATCTCAAAAGGCAAAAGGCCTTGGGGTGCCAGGGTGTTTAGTTTTCATGGGCTTGGTAATTTCATATGCTAACAAGTAGGAGGATTATTCCAACTATTTTGGAGAAAAAGCAGAGATTTCCAGGAATTAAGCCACCATCCATTTTTTGGCCTTTTATGGTCAGCCCTGGAGCTGTCATGGCACCTGTGGGTCTGTCATTTAGCATGCTAATGTATTATAATGAGCATATAATGAGGCTCAATTTCCACTGGAAGTCGAATCTTGCACCATCTTGGGCCTGGTTGGTTCTAACCAGTTTATTTCCTATCGTCAATTGCTGTGTCATTCTTTCAATGGCTGTGCCCTGCCCTCTTCCCTCCTGTTCCACTGAAAGCCTAAAATGGGGCACATTCCTTTAGGGACTGTGCTTAAGTAAATTTCTTAACTGCTCATGGATGGCTTGTCTGAATTATCTCAGAAGACCTTTATAAGAATTCCACAGGATAAAGTATGAGAGTGATTTAAAACGTACAAAGTGATAGAAAGGTAGAGAGCATTACTAAAGGATCTTTCTTTATTAGATTTGCAGGTCACATTTGCTTTTTTTTTTTTTAACACAGTAATTAACTGTCCAGGAGTGTTATCCTTGTCCTTATAGAATTTATCTTTCCACACTTGCTTATGTGAAATAGTTACCAGAAAGCCTCTGTATTTGTGAAGAAGGCCCTGAGGACTCTAGTGCATGTGGGCATTTGCTTTGCATTTCCATATGCAAACTAGAAGTGGGAAATAATCATAAATGATTTCATATAAATTGTCTTGGAAACTGATAGATTCACTATTTATCATCCTGTTTCTACTTGTTGTGGATACTTAATACAAAGGAGAGAAAATTCCCCTTTCAGATTAATGAAGGTGGCAACTGAGATTCTAATTTCCCGAGTGAAACACTTTTTACACAGTGGTAGCTTTGGGAGACAGGTCTGAACCTCATTAAACTCGCCATGTGTTATACACGGACAACCTAATTCAATTCTCGTAAAAACAGGCAAATAGGCCGTCAATGTAAATCAAATCCAAAGGTAAATGAGTGTCACTGTGGCATCATATTACATGAACATTTATCTCATAAATGGAAAAGTGAATTAAACTGTTAATTTCAATAGCCAATTTTAGAAAAACAAGTCCCAAGCTGTAGGAATCAAAAAGAGAAGATTGTTTTTCTTTATGTGAATTACAATATCTTCAAACTTGCCTGCTTTTGAAGTTCACATTTTGATTGCAGTCTTCCATTTTAAAACCAGATTTCCCTTAGTTTCCATTTGTCTTCACTTAAAGTTTCCAATTTAGCTTTGGACACCCGTGGTAACCCTCTTGGAACCATTCTCCTCACCATCATCAGTGATTTGCAACATATGCAACATTTGAAACGTCAGTCCCTTTCCCAGTATCTTTCACAGCTCCTCAAAGCCTGCACAACAAAAGCTGAAAAACAGTGCACACAAGAATTATCATGACTGAGCACCACCTCAATGCACCCTTGACCCCTTCTCATGTCTCTGTCTACTCTGTCCCTCCTCATTGAACATTCTGAATTTCATCACATTGAGTGAATTAAAATTCTTTGATCTATGCCAGAATGTCTTTTTTTTCCACTGGTAATCTTTGTCTGGGATTGGGTTCCCAGTTCCCTTTTCAAACTAGAGTACAGTGTTTCACCTTTCCAGACTTCCAACAGGATATGCTGCCTTGTTCATAAAGGTTTCCCCCATGAAGTCATTGACCTGCACTGTGGTCCCTCTGCTCCCAATACACCGTTCTATCATAGCATTATTAGACAGCTTCAAGACCATCTTCCTCATCACTCTTCTATCTTCCAGGTGAAAGGATAGTGTATCTCGTTTATGTTTGTTTTTCTAATATCAAGCACTGTGCCTGGAACAGAGTATATACTTAGTTATTCAGTAATATTTTATTAAATTATTAAAAGCTGATACATATGAGGAAGGTAATAGTAGATCTTTACTTTCAGTCTATACGCTCTCAATCTCCAAAGTAATCTTTTATCACAACCCCGATCCTTGTAGGAAAGCAACAAGCTCATCCTAGAGACTTTGCATATGTATCCATGTAGGCAAAGGCTGGAACCAAAGCTTATCTGAGTGGGGGTTGAAACTTTTTGTGATCCTCCATGGTCAGAAGAATGTGGGTGGGACGTAGAAGTTGCTAAGAGCCGTCCCCTCCTTGCCCTTGACACTTCCCTCAGAGGCTGTCATGGGATGGCTTCTCATCATCTCTGGGATTGTTTCTACATCACTCTCTCTAGGATACACCAACAGAATTAAAAAAAAAAAACTTGCACTACAGTCTACACTTGGCTCCTCAGTTAATGAACATACCCCCCAATTCACACGGCTGTAAACTTTTGTTCCACGTGGTCCTTTTCTGGGTGTGTGGCAAGGACCTCGAGGAGCACATCTGGCTCGTGCTCCTTTTCACTGCCTTTGCAAGTAATACAGTGCCCATATCTGAAAGGGGCTCTGTTCTGGTTGGATTGGTCAAGCTTTGCCTTTATCTTGTCTCGTGAACTTGGACAATTTTTTTTCATTTCCTTTTTCTTAGTATTATTCTTTTTTTTATATATATATTTTCCTCTTTCTTTTCTTTATGTTTCTCCTTTCTGTCACTCTTTTTCTCCTTCCTTTCTTCTCTTTCTCTCTGTCTCTCTTCATGCCAGTGCTATCTGGTTAAGATTACATAGACTGAGTGTTCAGAAACTTTATTACCTCAAATTTTTAAAGGTCAACAAATGCTCGATGGAATATTACTCAGCTGTGGAAAAGGAATGAAATTCTGCCATTTGCAATAAACGTTGATGGACCTAGAATATATTTTGCTTAGTGGAAGAAGACAGAGAAAGACAAATACTTTATGTTACGTTATCACTTATAAGTGAAATCTGAAAAATAAAATGAATATAACAAAACAGAAACAGACAGATACAGAGAAAAAAACTAGTGGTTGCCACTGGGGAGAGAGAAGAGGCGAGGGGCAAGATAGAGGGCAGGGGATTAAGAGATACAAACTACTCTGTACAAAGTAAACTAGCAAAAAGGATACATTGTACAGCAGAGAGAAATATGACCGTTATCTTGTAATAAATTTAAATGGAATATAATTGTTAAAAATAGTGAATCAGTATGCTGTACTCCTGAAACTAGTATTGTAAATCAACTATACTTCAGTAGAGAAATAAATAAAAGTCATCAAATAAGGCCTTTACCCTCATGTGTACAAAGCGATGGTAGAAAAATGAGTCCCAAGTTGTAGGAGTCAGAAAGAGAAGCGTTTTTCTTCATGTGAAGTACATGACAAGGAAAAGATACTAGAGGATAATAATTTGCTGTTCCTAGAAAAACTTCAGATATTTCATTTGACACTTAAACATAACTCTTGTATCCCTTACCTTGACAAAGGAAATTTACATTTAAGAAATGGACAATAAATATTATTTAAACGTTGTGGCAGCCTGGAGATTTCCTCTCTATAGGTAATTCACTGGAACACTTACAACTGCCCAAAAAAAGCAGTCTAGGGGACATTCATCACACAAAAAACAAAGAGGACAGAAGGTACCCAATATTTTAAAATATTTTTCTTAGTTTTCTTTTGCATTAAAGACCAGAACTAGAGCAGAAATAACTGTCACTTGGAAGTGAATTCCTTTTGCAGGCATCAAAAGTATTTCTTAATTAGTCAGTTACCATTTTTCCTCTTCTAAAATGAGGCTAACAATGCCAAACTGCCTGTTTTATGAAGGGGGGCAATTAGTTCGCAATTATAATCAGAAAAGAAGCCATCTAAGTTTTAAGTAATGGTATTATTATCAGTATTTCTACAATCAATAATAGAAAGAAAAATCAAGTTGCACTGAGAATTCACAGTAAAGCTATCTCCGTCTTGCCCTGTGGGATGACTGTCTTATTTCATGTAAGTGCCCCCCAAACTAGGAGAACTCCTTGAAGCAGATGACCACTGGCAATCTGGAAGAGATCTATGCAACATCAATCCAGGCTTTACAAAAAGTAAGATGACCTGAACATGTATTTAACAGCTGTCCAAAAAGGCCTAAAAAAAGCGTTTTTTATTTTAGATAATGAATTCAGGCTGGGAATTTTGATGTGGTAAAGTCATGCTGGCCTGCCTTTGCCTCAGAAATGTGCTCCTAATATTCTTGTTGTTTTGTTCTATTGTCTTTAAAAATTAGAAATTGCAAAGATGGGAAAATGAAAGAAGTCTTCCGTAAAGCAAAGAACACTTTTATAAATATTCATCTTCAGAGAGTTTGCATTAAGGCAGTTACATCTCCAGGAGGTGGTCCCTTATTATTCAAATTCCTCATCACTGAGGAGTTTCAATAGGTGGTTCTCATTTTGTCAACTCATGGATCGTAGAAATCTGTCTGCCATGCCTCCTATCACCTTATAAACTCCTGTAGATCATCTACCAATTTTATGTTAGTGCTGTTCCAACTAGATCATTAATTGAGGGCATTAATTCTGCCCTCCAGACTTCTTGCTTTATACATAAGCAAGGTCACGTAAGGGCTACTCAAGAAATGCCACTGGGTTTGAGTCCTTTTGATTGTCATGTGAATGTAGTTAATCTGTTCATGCTCAAGTAGGGAGAAAGATATGATGCCATGCACAGTGAGTTTTGACCAAGTGAATTATGAGATGCTTATGGCACAGCGTACATGGTGGTTATTTCACGATTTATGACAACATCATGGGGGGCAAAATGGGGATTTGGATAAGCAAGTTAACCAGTGCCACTCAAATCTTCCAATCCAGACAGCCACCTATTCCATCGCTGCAAAGGCCAGTTGTTAAGCTGTTTTTAATCATCATACGTAATCATTCATATCTTAATCTCACTTTGTCCCACAATAAACCATCCCTAAAGCCAGCAAGTCCAAGTAGCAGCGTGTTTTCCAAACAGTGACATGTCTTGTGATAAGAAGTTAATTCTGCCTGGACCGACAACTGCACCTCAACTGTCAGAGGGCAGTGGGGCTTCTTAGGAAATGTCTAGAGTTGCTCCAGAAACACTTCATCTTGAATCTGCCAGCCTTCAGCATTCAAATCATTGACAAAAATGACATCCACAGCCTGGACAAGATTTCTTTCCCTAAATAATGCTCCTAGCATCACACCCTTACTCCCACGTGCCAGGGAAATTTGTTTGATGGGCTCCTTTATTTTTTCCTACTCTTTGGATATGTGCTCTTGATGGTTAATTCAGAATAAAACTGAACATGAATACTTTTTTTTTTTAAGTCTCTTGGAAGCCACTCTTCCGCTAGAGTAGAAATTGGGTTATTATAGAAGATGTTTCGTAAACTGGTCAAGTAATTTTATAAAATGTCTGTGAAGGCAGTTTGATAGAAATCCTTTAACTCACACTGGAGTTAGTAGCAGAGATAATGACTCTAAGATTAATTTAAAATGCTGGTTTCAGCTTGCGATACTAGGCCCGGCTTGTTGGAGAGAGCTGGCCTCTTCTCATTAGCTGCTGGCTTGGTGTCCCGGAGCTCAGTGCCTGCGGTGGCCAGGTCTGCAATCTGTCTGGTGGAGCGACATATGCTGGGCCTCAGGTAAATCACATTAGGCAATTTACAGAAACAGCTGAGAGCAAGAGAAATGATTACTGTCTTTTAGGATTTGTCAAAGTAAGGGATACAAATTTCAATGCTTTGTAATAGTTTTAGAACAAAAATACCAGTACAACTATTTCCTTCCATTTGCTCATGGAGGCTGAAACGTCAGTTTTTAGCTCCTGATTTACATCTTTCATGAAGTCTTTGGAACCGATTTGGGCCACCCTTCTCCAATTCTCCTTATCAATTTTTCCATCATTCTGGGCAAAGGCTATTGGATATTTTTGTTTAATTGCTTAATATATTATATTTTTATCTTCACAAAGAGATGATAACTTTCTTCTGGACTTTAATTCATTATTAAAGCCCTATATTCACTGAGAATAGACCTGTATTTTGTATATATTTATGTCTCCTAAGGGTAGCACTATCCCTGGTCCTCTCTTAATATCACCTGTACATCCAGATACTACCTCATTTTTCAGTGTACACTATTTCCAATTCCTCTTCTCCTGTTCTCCATTGGGCCACCTCCCATCAGGATTTGACCACCACCATTCCACAAACTTCTCTTAGAAGGTTACTAATAACCTCCACATTGCTAAATCCAAAATTCAGTACTAAATCCTCCTCTGACTTCAACTATCAGCTGCATATGTTATAGGTGTTCACTCTCTCTTGCTGGAATCCACAGCTTTCTATCAACTTCAAGGATACCATATGGCATCTCTCTAGCATTTCCTTCTTGGTTTCCTTTGCATACTCCTTTGCTCATTTCCCTTAACCATTAAATACTGGAGTACCCTAGGGCCTAAGCTCTTTTCATTTCACATCCTACCTTGAGGCTCTCCCTTAGTCTTAGGTCTGCATGTTTCCCATGAACTCCAAAGTCTTTGTTTCTCCTACTGAGTAATTTACATCTCTGTTGAATATCAAATAGACATTAAAAGTTAACATTGTAGAATCTGAGTTCTTGATTACCTACTCCCCACACCTGTTGTTCCTAGAGTCTTCTCAGTAAACGGCATGTTTGAGCTTCCACTTGTGTGGGTCAAAAATTTCAGGGTAATTCTTGACTCCTCTGTGTACCTCACACCAATCCATTAACATCCAATCCATTTGCAAATATTTAGTTTCTGCCTTTAATATATATCCAGAATCGAATCACCTATTATCATCTTCATTTGCGATCATTTTGTTGTGAACCCACCAGCAACCTCTTACGTGGCTGATTGTGAGTAATCTTCTACACAGTATTCTTGTTCCTGTCTTTGCACCCCTCCCCCCCGTTCAATCTATTCTCCAGACGCATAGCTGCCGCTGTCATATTTGTATAACTTAAGTCAGCTCCTGATACACATTGTTTAAAACCTTCCAATACATTGCAATCTTAGGGTTAAAGCCAAAGGCAATTCTTGAGAATCCATCCCTTTCCCCAATTTCTGTTCTGAACTCATTCCTGCAGCTCTAGTTTTAACTCATTCTGCTCCAGTCAGAATGCTGTCTTGCTGTTCTCAAAATGGATGTTATCTCCCTTTCAAGACCTTCTGTTCACTTCTTCCTCTTCCTAAAATACATTTCTCCAGATAAATGAAATGGTTTTCTCTTGTCCCCATTCTTTATCCAAAGGCCACCCTCTCAGTGAGACCTTACTTGGCCACCCTATCTAACATTGTAATACCCTCCCCATTTCAGATTCCCTATCCCCCCTTCCCTAATTTATCTTTGTTCCATAGAGAACTCTCCATCATACATGTCATATACTGTATTTATTTGCTTTGTTTATAGTTTGCCCTTTTCCTTATTAGGATGTTACTCTATCAGGGTACAATTTTTGGTTTTTTTAGATTGCTATATACCCAACATCTAAAATGATGCCTGGAAGATAGTTGCTGCTCAATAAAATATTATTAAGTGATTAACAAATAAATACAAGGAAAGGAGGGTAGATTTCACTGGTAGAGTGTGTACTTAGCATGCATGAGGTCCTGGATTCAATCCCCAGTACCTCCGTTAAAAATAAATAAATAAATAAATAAATAAATAAACCTAATTACCTCCCTTTTCCAAAAAAAAAAAAAAAAAAAAGAAAGAAAGAAAGAAAGAAAGAAAGAAATGAATACAGTAGTTGCTTAGTAAACATTTGTTTGGTTAAATTTAATAGTGCTGCCCAGTAAGTAATTACCTAGCAGATTAATAAATGGTCAGTTCCTCCTAAAAGTTATTTTAATATATAAAAGGCAGCATAGTGTAAGCTTTGGAGTTTGAAGACCTAGGCTCTAAGTTCTAAAGCCTCCATTCATTAGCCTTAGCTTTGAGCAATTTATCTTCCCTAAGCCTCATAGCATCTATAAAATATGTTTGATAATATTTAAACTATATTATCTTTATTATAAAAGATGAAAAAATATATATAATGTAACTGTTCCAGTACCCAGCACATAGTAGGCTACTCAAAGCAGGTAACTTTCTTGGGTATAAGTAAAGCCAACTCAATAAAAGAGTAGGAAGCCATACTTGTAGAAATATTAAATCAAGAGTTTTTGGAAAATAAATGCAAAATCAATTGATAAAGATTTTTCTAAATCTTTTCACCAAAATGCAGCTCTTCTGAATATGCCTTTCATTTTGATTTATGGGTGTCTGTGTTTTTTCCACAGAGAATCCTCCTGTGTTTGTTCCATCAAGAGTATCAGAGGAACAGCTGTTCCTAAAGCATGCTCCAAAATTTCTCTAGAATTTTCTTCTGGGTTTTTAATATATAATCTGCCAATTTCATTTCACATTTCTTGTGCAGAAAATGACTACTCCATCATAACACCTGGCTAAAAGTGATTGTAAACTACATCCTAATTTCAGAGATGCAAAGATGTGAAAAATAAAGTAAGATCAGTAAAACCACCAAAAATGTAATTTAGAATTGATGAACTATATTATTAAAGGAATTCTTTTGACAATGATAGAGTAAAAAGTGTGAGAAATAGTTTAACTTATTTATAGTCAAAATAAACCATAATTAATATTGAATTTATGTTTTTTTAAATATTTGTTTTTAAAATAATAGAGAACTAACACTCCTTTTTAAACTTATTGTCCATATATATATGTATATACATTTAAATATATATATATACATATATATTTTTACATGTTCTCTTCGGCCTTTCGTGATTCTAACCCAAATGTGTCTTAAAAACATTTTTAAGGCATTTAGTTTATTTTTTGCACACTCAGTTACAAGTTTGATAGAAAGAGGAAGTGCCTGAATGATCTCCACATCTTGGAGATTATTAACAGCCCTGACTAGATTTAGTCAACCAATAAGCTTTCTTCGTAATTATTAACATTTCAAGGGAAGCCCAAGAAGTCTGATTCTTGGTGACAAAGATTGATTCTCTTTTCGATCAAATGCTACTCAGGTTCCCCTAAACTCTTTTTCAACTGGCCTTCAACTCTTGGACTTCTGTGCTCATCTCTGCATTCTCAATTTTGGCAAAAATCCTGTTAGTCAGTTTAGCTGGAATTTCCCCATCCTCCATATCTGATCACCTTTAGTATGTAATTGAGGTCCTTAACACCCACCATCACCTACATGATCACCATGTTCTGCCTCCAGAAAGAATTCTTCTAGGTTGGTTGAGCCAGAATCCCCCTCAAACCACTAATGTTTTCTCTTAGTATTTCTCCCTTCATCCATCAACCTCCATGACGCTGCTCCTTGGCTATAAATGCCCTTTGGCCCATGTTGTGTTTGCTGTTGAGCCCAGTTCTTTACTGAGGTCTCTTTTCCCCTATGACGATAGTTCTGAACAAAATTTGCTTTTACCACCTTAACTATAGTTAAATTCTGATGATTCTTTAACACTGATAAAGACAAAGGACAGACTTACAAAGATTTTTCTAGCAGAATAAAAATGCCAGGCATAAGAACCAACTATATGGAGGATTCATAGTATTGGTGATTTTTCTGAATTTCTACTCCCTTCCCAACTTGATTGAGGCAATTGCTGAGCCTTGCAGGAGATGAAGAGATAAGAGATTGCCTGTGGGTTGTAATCAAGGTCCACATCCACCACCATTTTGGAAACTGAAAAATAGACATTAAGCAAAAGAATAACTCCTGTTCTTCATCTGAGCAAGAGGACTGAGGGATACAACATGTGCTATACTTAGGTAAAGACCATTTATAATGAAGATGTAGCTTGCTCAGAGGATGCCTTTTAAAATATGGGTTCTTCTATTGTACTTGCGAAGTAGAGTTTGAAAATAATTGCATGAAGTAAATGTTTCTTTAATATCCCTTTGCCTTCACTCAATAAATTAAAAGATAATTATTAAATGGCAACTACTCCCATTTCACATGCTGAGCAGACATAAAAATGATTCATAGAACTGACTATCACTATTCAAAATTTTTCACCATCAACAGTTCAGAAGCAATACTTAGCCCATCAAATCCAAATTATCAAAAATCCCAGGTTGCTTTCGGCCATTTGAGTTGCTATAACAACTGGGTGGCTTATAAACAGCAAATATTTATTTCTCACAATTCTGGAGACTGGGAAGTCCAAGATCATGGCACTGGCAGATTCAGTGTCTGTTAGGGGTCTACTGCCTCATAGATGGCTGTCATTTTAGTGTAACTTTACCTGGCGGAAGGAAAAATTCTCTTTTATAAAGGCATTAGTTCCAAACTTGAGGACCTCACTTTCATGGTCTAATCATCTCCCAAAGACCCTCCACCTTCTAATATCATCACCCTGGGGGTTAGCATTTCAACATATGGATCCTGGGGCCAAAGGGCAGATCAAGGATTTCCTAATCAATAGGTCTATGCAGCATTTCTCAAGCCATTTTTTTTAACCTAAGAAAGAGAACAGATTAATAGAATGCATGCTTTGTAGTTGTTACTTGGTAAAGCCATTCTTTTTCTTGTTCTCCTTAAGGAAGCACAAAAGTGTGAGGTATGCCTCAGGGAGCCATTGACAGGTTTTGTTAGGGTAAACTAGTATTAGCATTTGTGTAAGAGGTATCAGGATACCTTTTTGTCAGAAAATTCCTTTTCTATATGTAGCTCAAGGCATTACTTTGTAAGCTGTATTCTCTTCAAAAGCTTGTCAGTCTAGAATTGGATGATCCATATTTGGTGCGTACTAGGAGAGCGATGGAAAAGTGGGTAAAGGCTGCTGTTACTGCTGTGGAGACAAACATGCAAGTAAGCAAAAATTAATTGCAGCGTGTAGGGAAAATAGAGAAAATATATTTGATAACCTCTAATACTCCCTGCCATGTAAATTATTGCCAATCTAGGAAAACAGTGTCCTACAGGGATTGGGCGAACATCTCTGCATTTTAGAGTTATCTAAGCATAGGACAGAATTTATGATATCCTCATTAGACACTGCAGTTTTTCCAATTAATTTCTACGCCTTTGAGAATTTTCACTGACAAATGCTATACAATTCTTAGGTAAATAGCCATAGTCGGAATGATAAAACCAAGGTTTTGTTTATGTGTTTGGTTGGCTGGCTTGCTTGTTTGCTTGCTTGCTTGCTTGCTTTCTTTCTTTCTTTCTTTCTTTCTTTCTTTCTTTCTTTCTTTCCTTTCCTTTCTTTTGTGAATGAAAACACTGCAATGTGAGTGAAAATACTGCAACCATATCAGTAAACAAAGAATGCTGAAACCAAGTCATCAGCGGCTGCCGCCACCCCCCTAGTGGGGACAAGCCCGGCCTCTGCAGCCACTCACAGTGGTGCACCCTGAGGGGACTCAGAATAAGAAAGGACAGGATACCAGCCCTAGATGGCTCAGTGCTTGTCAAAGGAATGAATACAATGAGCCCAAATGTCTGCTTCCTCCCAGACGTAGAAAAGCGCTGAAGTCTTTAATTTGAGATGCCTGGTTTTCTTTAGACAACAAGTAATCTTTTATTGTTCCAACTACTTGGTCTTTGTTGTAAAGCTCCTATATGTCCTAGCTCCTGCCCAACTTCTTGGGAGCAGCCCCTCAGAGCGATCTGAGAGGCTGTCATCCTGGCTCGAGTCCTCCCGCCAAATAAAACATAACTCTCAACTTTTAGGCTGCGCATTTATTTCAGTCGACACTTTCTTTCCTTTCCTTTTTTTTTTTTTCTTCTTTGTTTGCTTTGGTTTGGTTCGGTTTTTAATTCTAGGCCAGGGATTCAAAATCTTGTTTGCCCACACCAAATTCTAAAGTTACTATTGATAAATTTGAGTCCAAGTGTTAGAGCAGGCAGAGAGCTAGATATGAGCAGAGAAGAAGGATGCAGGCCAAAGGGCAGAACTGGGCAGAAAGGAGAGACATGGGCCAAATGCAGGAAACCCTACATCGTGTAAGTACCAGGTGTCCCTGAGAAGAGAAAGAAAAGAAGGACCTCTGGGCTGATAAGTGGTCACAAATTTGGGGGTGAGTAGAGTCCTGGAGGCAGACAAAGAAAGGTGGGAAAAGGCAGGAATCTCCAGTGTCCAAATGTAACTTTTTGCTCATTATGCCTTCATTTCAATAAAATGAGCCTTGCAGGTTAGAAACACTCGTCATGCACTGACGCTGTGACACTGCTGATCCGGACTAAATAAGGACAAAAATCCCTCCTCCCTTTGGGAAGGTGGAGTTGGGATGATAATCAGGGAATACGGCCCCAAACCCTTCCCTCCCCAGTGAATATTCTACCCATTCATTTCTACACTCTCTAACCAACTTGCCAAAGAAACTCAGGGCAGCTGCTCACCCGAGCCTGCCCGCTCTCCCTTTGACAGTGTACTGTCCATCCCTTAATAAATCCCCACTTTACTTTCTTAACCTCCGCATCTTGTCTCTGAATTCTTTCTGGGACGGGACAAGAACCTGGACACCAGTTACATCTATAGGCAACACAAATATCTACAAGAAATTATTTGAGTAAGTTATATAGTAAGGAGAAGGGTCTGCAGCGATAGCTTTTCTTAAGGTTAATAAATCCGTTTTAAGTTACTCATTGTCCCTATTACAAAAATTTCTCCCCAGTTTCTATACAAAATTTCTCTTTGTGTTTGAGCACTTTCCACTAACCCATAGAACAGAGAGCATTCTCGGGGGTTGCCTCTAAGCTATGGTTCATGAACAAGTTTGCTATTCTCAATTCAAATAGCTCATACTCAGGTAATTCTAGGAGTTATATGAAAAATTTTAATGTGTGCAAAAATGGAGATCAAGAACTGCCCTTCCAGGGATAAATGCATGACTCTGGAGAAGCTAGGGGATTCAGGGTGGTCCTTACAGAAAGGACTGCTGAACTGAGTCAGAACTGATTTTGGCTTAAAGGCAAAAGCTCAGCATACAGAGTTGAGTCTGATGGCCACGTTGGCCATTTGCAAATGAGTAAGCAGAGGAAGCTAGTCCACAGAAAGAGAAGATTTGAGTTGGTGCCTAGGGAGAAGCAGAGAAGACAGAAAAGAGGAATGGGCATAGGTTTCTGACTTTTCAGTTCACATGCTTGTATTTGATTGTGGCTTACCCCGGTTCTTGGGTATTGTGAAATCACTTTACACAAACAATAAACCTTCATTTATTACTTCAGAAAGTTTGAGTGGGCTTCTGTTCAAAGGATTAAAAAAAAAAAAAAAAGAACCTTGAATAGAAAAAGTTCTTGGATTTGCATAAGTGAGAAAATTGGAGTAAGATATTTCATATGGAGAGACAAAAATAAAAGATGCAAAGATGCAAAGAGTGTGTATCTATAATGAAATGGTTTCTATGGGGCAGTTTTTGACAATAAGCTTACAAATAGAGTTTGAAGATAGATTAATATCTTTGTACCCAAATTAGGTGTTTGTATTGGATTCCCACAAGCGGTTGGATCCTGCTGAAGGTTCTGAAGCAGATAAGTGGCATGATAAAGATGGAGTTCAGAGCAGGCCACGCCCAAATATGCCACTTTGGCATGACGATTATTTTGAGCTGAAAACAATCAAGGCTGCATCAACTCAGGAAGAAACTTTGACCATCCCCCTAACTGCCTAAAAGAGCGAGCTGGACAGAGAGGAACTTAGCAAAGTCAGTTTGTTTAAATTACTCGCTGTGTCTCATTGCTTCTGCATGGCCCAGAAAACTTTTGCTTATCAAAACTTGCTCTTTCCACGTCTATGCGAATTGTCTTCCTCCCCTTTGTAGTCCCAGTCCCTTCCGCATTTCTCCTTAGCTCAGAATAACATATAAACAAGCCTCAATTGACAATTTTCTGGACCTTGTTTTTTTATGGAGCACCTGTACATGCATAATTAAGTTTTGCTTTTCTCCTGTTAACTGTCTGATGTCAATTTAATTATTAGACTGACCAGAAGAATCCAGAAGGGTAGAGTATTTTTTTTCCTTCCCAACAATAAAATCAGCTGATACTCAAAAGAAATGAACAGGAACATATTAGTGGAGTTGCCATATCAAGATTATCCAAAAAAAGTGTCATCATGCTTAATGAAAAAGAAAAGAGAATGTAGCACTCAGAATTCAAACGAATGTGTTGCTCTAAAACTATAAAACAGCCAGTTATCTTACCAGCAAAATAAATTTATTTAGAAACAGCAAAAGACTGCAATTTGAAACACGTAATCTATAGCAAACCACTTACAAGAACAAAGGAGAGGAGCATTATTTTACAGAGGAGAAGGGGGAGTTGGGAGGGGATGTTGTAAACAAAGTGTTCATTAGAGGAAACTGGGAGTTTGAAGTAAAGTGGCTTTTCATTGGCTGAGCTGTGATAGTCTCTCATTGGCTGGGCTATTGCAGGGCAAGGAAAAATTCTTTCTCCTTCTGGCTGGTCAGTAAAATAGTAACCTTGCTGCTGTTGGAGATGCAATTGACCTCAAGTAGTAGAGCCTAAGGGCTCCCCCTACTGGTTTCTCATCTCCATTTTAAATGCAGTTTCTGTTTATTGATTTTCACAGATGAGAGTGAAGACATTGGTATGCTAGGTAAGTTACAGATGGGAAGAAGCAGGAGTAAAGAAACAGATCATGAGAACACGCAATTTGAGTCAGCATGCACTTGTGGGATTTTGTTCATAACATGTTTAAAATGCAAACGATTATAGAAAGATGGTCAATTCCAAAAGCCCTTTCAGTACCTGGGGAATCCTATCTTGGAAGGGAAATAAGGGGACAGATAGGGAAACTGAGCCCAGATTCCTGGATTCAACCAAAGCACTAAATATTTCATTTAGTTTATGTATTAAGATTACACAGATTTCATTTTTAATGATGCCACTAATTTTAAGTTTAAAAGGTACAAATCTGTCCATGTTATTGGGAGAAAGTGAGGGAACTCATGTTACTTATGTTAGAACCAAATCTTTTCATGGCCTCTCCAGAGTCCTTTGCAGAAACCCTTCTTAAAGGGCCTGCACCCCTGACTTAGATTAGCTCCTGTTCCTCCAGCATGCCTGTTCCCAAGGACAGCATCAAAGGGACTATCAACAGATTGAATATTTGATACTTATGATTTTATTAAGAATTTTATTTTTCCCTTTTTTCTTAGATACATAAAATACTTTCATTTATAACATATTCTATTTGGCTTAATTTTTAAAACTGTTTATATGGCCAAAACTATTTGCTTTCTGTTTGTAAATGAGAAAAAATATATTGGTAAATTCACTAAGTTCATATAGGATATTACTGACTGTGACATACAAACTTTGCCTTTTTTTGTGTGGGATATAAAGGAATATTTCATCTCTAGTTGTCAAAACCTAGGGCTCTTGGAGGTGACAATAAAATAATGATGGAAGATGTCATTTATTTAGGTATTACAGAAACACATATGTAGAATGAGAAGAAAAATTCTCCTTGTAAATTAGACCTCAAAGGATTTTTAAATGGCAATTAGAATGCTCAGTTTCTATTTTCTGAGTTACATTGTCATGCGTTATGATCACAGCATATTTTCATTTGTTTTAAGAAATGAAATGCTCAAGGAAATGAGGAAGGGCAACAGAGCAAATTACCTAATTTATTTTTAATACCGATGAAGCATAATAGAGTGACACACAAAGAGAAGAAAGATGGAAATCCCAATATATGCACAGTTTGGTTTGTGGGGGTTGGTAGTGATTAGAATTTGTTTTCCTGTCCTCTGTCTCAAGAGGGTTATCTTTTTCAAACCTAGCAGTTTTTGAAATATCTGGAGGTTTCATAATCATGTGTGTTTCAATTTTTTAAAAAATTCAGAAATTTAGGGTCAGCTAGTTTGTCTATCCCTTTGCCTCTTTCGTTAGTATGAGTCCCTATATTATAACCTTGGATCATCTTGAAAAGTACTCCCAGTCTACAGCCTAAATGCAACTCTCCTGCATTCGTTAATCTAGGGATCCACACATTCAACCCCCAATGCTACTTGCAGGGGTTTTGTTCACACTGACTGTTGCTACTCTCATGAGATTAGAAGAAAAAAGTATCGCCTTTGTAATATCCTCTGCCCAAGGATTCAGTCTAAGTTCTCAAACTCTCCTATCAGAAATAACAAAACCACTACTGGGAATATTGCTTCTTGATCTTTCTCTACATATTCATAACCTCTACCATTAGTTTTGAGAAGTAATTATATACTACACTGCGTTGTTGCTTAATTTTTGTATAAAACTTATTCCTAAATTAAATTAGGTTATGGATGATTCCTCACTTCATGTCTCTCTCTTTTTTTCCGTCTTATAAACTTCCAGTAATTAACTATGTGCTTAACAATAACAGACAGTCATTTCTTGGTGCTGAGTGAATAAAGGAATCCACGAATGCTTGTATCTTACCTTTCCTCACACTGCTAACTTCAAAATAAAGGCTAAGGGAAACGGATCGAGAATGTAAGATGGATACGTCATTATGAGGTTAAGACTGAAATAATGCTACAGTCATTGGGTCACATTAGCATCCTCAGTCATTCTTTTTATTTAGTTTTATTTTAAATTTTTGAACGAGATAGACAAGCCCTTACTCAGGTCATTGATTCCTGGAACGTTCTTCCCTCAGATACCAGCTTGACTCGCCTTCCTCAGGGCTTCGGTTAAATCTTACCATCACAAGATTTTCTTGTGACCACTCCTTTGAAAATTAGAATCTCACTCCTTCTTCATCCTCTAGCACTACCTTTTCCTTTGTTGCTGTTCTATTCTAGTCATCAGCTGTCATACATATTTCACTTGTTTCTCCTTATTTACTTTCCCCAACAAGCACATGTCCTTCATAAGGGCAAGGATTTGGGTCCATTTTGTTCTCTGCTCTATCTCCTGCTACATGTCATTGCCAGGTACTTTGTACACTGTTAATAAAAATGTATTGAATGAATTGATAAATAAGCCAATGGAGGTGATTTTGTTTTATACTTTGCTTTTTACTTTTTGAATTTATACTTTGAATAATTTTCCAAGTTTCATTCTACTATTAAATTCGGAAATTTTTTTGGAAAAAAAATTACTTAATTGAGATAGCTTCCACTACTATGGCAGTCTCTTACTCTTGTTTTTCTTATAGTCACTATTGATAAGGATTCTGTTGTATTATCAAAAGAAATACTTCAGTTTTTTTCTAGTAGTAGGAATGAAAGGAAATCTAGAAGAAAAGTTGTTCCCTCAAAATGGGCATGGTCATAAGTGTTACGAGTAAAGAAAATTGTCATGTATATATTACAAGGGTATTAATTGGATTAAGGAAAAAATTTAAAAAATATGTTATCTAGTAAGAATCTATTTTCAAATGGCTAGAAATTTTAAGAATTCTAGGCATTATACAAAGTCAGTACATAAACTCTACAAGCTTTTAAATGGCTTATGAAAAAATTTAAACTCAAAATAAACCCTTTGGTACAAAAAATGTGAGAAAAATGGAAAATTAGAAATAAATGTTTAATTACATTTCTACACAAGATGGCTGTGCTTCAACTTCTAAGTCTTTTGCTCATTTACTAACTGCATTTTTGACATTACTACCTTTTATCAATATGCAAAGAAAAAGCAGGAGCAACATTACTTTTTATTAACATCCAAATGAAACAAAGACATAAGCAAATTTAACCAGGGCTTGGCTTTATGGTAAATTATTGAAAATGATCTCTAGAATTGCATTATGTCACCACTCTTGTCCACCTATATATTATGCTATCTTTTCCAATTAGGAAATTATATATATTTTTTCCTTTGTCAAAAGTAAAAATGGTCAAATGTTCCTTGGAGACTTATACAAGGAAAATCCTAAGAAAAAATCTTCGAAAAGAGTGCAAACTAATCTATAGCGGTGAGCAAATACAGTGAAGGTTGATTAAAGAGGCATGGGGGAAGTTTGGGTGTGATGGAAATATTAGCTATCTTGACTGTTGTGTGAAGATATCCTGTATACATCTGTCAAAATTCAGTAAGTGTATGCATAAAATATATGACTTAATTTCATGTATATTATATTTTAATATGTTGATAAAGTTAGAAGAATAGTTTAGAAAAATGAGTGAGATGAGGAAAGATACTGTAACTAACTCCAAGCACCCCTGCCCTCAAATCAGTTCCATATTCAAAACCCATCAGTGTCTCTAGACACTTGGCCTCATGCCAGTTCTCGGCTCCATCTCTCATGCCCCTGACACACACCCTCTTCTAGAGCCAATTATCCTCCCAAACCTGCCTTCCTCATTCCTGACTGCCCCCTCTTCATGACACTCCTTCATCTCTGCCTACAGCCCGCTATACTTAGCCAGTAAGTTCCCATATCCTAAATCCCCTTTTGTCCCTTGGACCCTCAAAGATGAATCTTTCTTAAAAGTCTTATCCTTAAGATTTATATCTCTACTACACTTTTATATCCATATTTATGTTTCACACACTCACAGACATAGAGAACAAACTTAACAGTTACCAGGGTTTAAGCGGGTAGGAAGGGATAATTTGGGAGTTGGAGATTTGCAGATACTAACTACTATGTATATAATAGATAAACAACAAGTTTCTACTGTACAGCACATGGAACTATATTCAATATCTTGTAGTAACCTATAATGGAAAATAATATGAAAAGGACTATATGTATGTGCATGACTGAAACATTGTGCTACACACAAGAAATTGACACAACATTGGAAACTGACAATACTTCAATAAAAATTGGAAAAAAATAAAAATAAAATATAAAAATATATTTATGTCTCATTGGCTTCTAATGTATATACCTCATTATCCCAACTGGACTTTAACCTCCCTGATCTCAAGCATCTCATTTCACATCTATCAAATTCTCCACTATGCTTCATATTTGGTAAGTGTTCACTCATTATCTGTTGATTGATAACCTACGTGCTATTAACAGCTTTTTACTGCATGGAAATAAAAGATGTCAAAGAGCCAAAGACATATTGTTCCTACTTTTGCAGATGGCGAAGGTGGATAACTATAATTAGGAACAAAAGAGAAACATAATGAATCAATTTGATAGCAAATAATAACACAGAAGAAGAAGATTAGTAGGCTATCCTTTCCTCATATAGTTCAATGGAATCATGTAAATGAAGAATGATGGAGGAAGAGATAAAAATATTGTAATTACAGTTGCTTTCAGTTTCATCATATTAATTTAGAAACCCTGGCAACTGTGCTCCACAGGAGGGAGAAAATGATGAATGTGGCAAATCACTGCTTCCTATAACAGTGTGGGGTATTTCTTGAACTAATTCTTATCAATGGACAAAGCAGGATCAGCAAATTAGTGTCACTGAAGTGAAACCTCTTCAATTTAATTTAATTTTTATCAGGTGAAATGATAAAATTGAATCCAACCATGTACAAAATACAACTTACAATTTTCAAGAGTTTGGCTAATAAAAATAGTTTGAGAAAACAAGTGAGTACTTGCAGGGCAGGGTGGACAAGTCCTGCTGGGGCTTGACGGTGTCTCAGGCTTTCCCTGACCAGTCTCAGTTTGGGGCCAGTGTTGTCCAGCTTGCAGAGTTCATGTAATCGAGAGAAATTAGAGGCAGATGTCCATCGGGAACAGCACAGACAGATCCCAACCACGAAAACAAAATTCAATTTATTTGTTTGTGTTGGTTATAACCCTTCTATTGAATTAAAAGTTTGTCACTCAGAATGGCCTTTGACTATTTAATCCTTAGGTAGTCTGTTTGATTCTCCAACTACAACTGTGATGCATTTAATTTCCCAGTTATAAGCAAGAGTATCAGGAGTGGCAAAGCCAAATATTAGCTGAACATTAGTTTGCAGGGAAGGTCAGATTTTTTTGGCATTTCTATGGTGGTGACGGGTCATGCTCAAGATCAAAGGACAGGAGAGTTGATGAAATCAACGCCTTCCTATTTTTTACCTTTTTCTTCTGTCGTGAGTTTAATCAAACTGCTTCAGAATATCGATGACATGGCCTCCCTTTTGTGTGAACTAGTGACCTAGCCCTTCTCAGAAGCACATTCCCTGGATAACAGCCCACAGGATCATAAGGAAATGGAAGTTGCTGATATGACTCCCTCAATGACCCTTGTGATAAACAGACTCACCCGCCTCTCAAGGCCTTTCCTTTGTGTACCCTTTAGATAAGACCCCTGCAGAGTTTACCAGAGCTTCATTTTTAGGGTTTGAATTAGACCAATCCAGCCTTAGGATAGGAATCCCAAAGCACTTCTTCCATAGACCCTAATGAAAGGCCTCGGTCCCGGTCTTGCTGTTCTCTTTTCTTGCATCCTACTTTGATTTCCTTGTGTGGCTCCTTAAGACGTGCCCTGAACTTCCCCCAGGCCCCGTGATTGTGAAACTTCTCTATTTCAATTCCCTTGTGGTCTTTCGTTGAACCATGGCACACAGTCCTACACCACTCATCTCTACTTAGCGAATGCTAATTTAACAAAATCACAGTGCTCTCAGTATTTCACTGGGTTGTTGTTTTTTTAATTAAAAGATTAATTTCCTGAGATAAATAACAAATGAGTGTGCGTTCCCCATATTCAAAATGATACTCCAAATTTATGTATATCTCTGTTTGCAAAGTCTTTGAAAAAAATTGCTTTTCAGATTCTAATAGGCAGGTAGGCTATTAACAAAGTACTTCCAAACCTCAATGGTTTATCTTAACAAAGTTAACTGCACACTCACATTGTAAGTCCAATACGGGATGGGATTATTCTACATAAACTTAGTGCAGAGTCTACCATCTTGTAGCTCCACCATCTGCAACACACATCTCCCAGCATCCAGAGAAGAGAGATTGCAGAGGTGGTGGACCAGCTTTTAAATGCTTATGCTCACAGCCCAGAGGCCAGAACTATAGAATCACCACCCTCCTAACTGGAACAGAGGCTGAGAAATGTAGAGTAGTAGATAGAATATTTACTGGGCAATAGTGTCTGTCCTTGAGTTTTATGGATAAATCAGACATTAATGGGAGTAGGAGAAATAGTACATTTGTAGAGTGTGCTCTAAGCAGGGAATTCATCATTCACATGGAAGAATTCAAGGGGGAAAAAAATCACATACAAAGAAAATGGTACTGGGGTATCTAGAAACTGGGACAACATTTTTTCAGGAGGAGGATGGAATTTTGCCCCAGGGAGCATTGACTAAGTGTGGTTTTCAACTGAGGCTGAGACTCCATTGGGAGAATTGAGACTCCATTGGGAGAATTCAGCGCCTGGAAGTCAGGGATGATTGTAAGTTAGCTTCAGAGTTAGGGATGAGTAGCGCTTGGAGACTCTCAGGCTTTGTTGACCAATTCTTCCTCTTACACAGCATGTTTCGGACCAACCTTATACATATGGCCAAGTAGGCCACATAAGAGGTACTTAGGCTTTTAAAAGCCTTGCATGGGATTAAACCCTGTACTTGGCTTAACTAACAAATATGTTCTATCAACCAGTTTACATAAATGACTATCCAATTGCACTTTTTACTCTAATTTTTGTTTTAGTTTAATTTCTATTGTAATTCAACATATCAAAAATATGTTTCAGGTCTTTGAAACTTCAAACATTTTATTTTTCCCATGTTCTTGGCAGTTGAATATGAGAGAAATATGGAAGAAAGTATTCTGGAAGGAAAAAAATACTTCTATAATTGCTTCTGTGGATGAAAATTTAAAAAATAATCTTCAGAGAGGTTTTTATTGTGTATATTTATGTGCACATATGCATGTCCATATGCATACCTGCAAACTGTCTTTTTTGGCCTGAAAATTCTAGATCTTTCTGCTTTGTTTAAGCTTAATATAGCTGTAAATGGCCTAGCATGACAGTGTCTGTGGAGCCATGCCCCTGAGGATTTTTCATTTCATACACCATTTACAGCTGGCCCAAGCGATCCATATTTTCTGGATGTATATTCTTTCATCACGGAAATTTAGGAATATATTTACCTGTTAAAAAATCCAGACCAATCATGCGTTCCTGCTCTTTTCTAGCATTCTACATGACCCCATCAGATTGTTAGCTAACTGGAGGAAAAAAAGGCTGAGACTCCCCCAAGATACAAACCACATTTAAGGTTTCAGTTCTGCCAACTATTTCCTCTCTCTCCCGCATATCCTGACTTGTTGCCTCAAAACTAAAAGGTTGGGAGAGAAATAACATCAGCCCATTTCCCAGTCAGACGTTCCTGTGTCCAAAGTCCCAGAGGCCAAGATAAGTTCTTTTCCAAGTCAACAATCTGGAACGGCCATGTGTGAAGGGGCCACACTTCCTTCTATGACTAAAGATATTTTAGTCCAAAAGCAAATTTGAGGAATGGTGTGGAGTTGATGCATATTAGCAATGAGAAGCTTAGAGTGTCCAGACTCTCTAAGGCAGATCCTTTATTCATCCTTCTGGGGATTTATGTGTACAAGTAAAAATTTAAAAGTTTGTTTCATAATGTGATACTGATGATTTAGTTAAGAAAAGGCACCATAATCCTAGAGGCTGTACAAAGCTTAGAGAGGTTGGTAGAGTACATTGGAAATGACAAAATTCATGGAATTTTGTTCTTCTTTTTCCACCTTCTTACACTTAGACCCCCATAACCATAAACTTAAGCTTTTGATCTAAGATTTGAACATACCTTAGAAGTATCTGCCTTACCTTCAGTACTGAGAATCATTGTTTCTTTTGGGACTCCTCATCAACTGAGTAAACTTGGCTTTACTATAGTTTATATTAGGAAGTGTTTATTTCTCTCTTTTTTGTATTTTTTATATGTAAATAACAATAGTTAACATTTACATAACCCTCAGTGTTACCAGGTTAAATGACCTATATGTTAATTTACTTAATCCTCAGAAAAACTCCATGAAGTAGTCACTCATTGGAACCCCATTTATCAAAAAGGAGACTGAGATTCAAACTGGTTATGTAACTTGCTCTCAATCATTTGATTCCAAAGTAGCAAAGAAGGGATTTGAATCCAGGGAGTTTATTCCCAGAACCTGAGCTTCTTCGTATGACACTATGTTGCTTATAGTGAAATTATGCATACTTCTAAGAAGATTCTAGTCATTGTAATTTCCTTTCCAGAATATCTATCATCCTTCATAGATACACACACGTGTACGCACGCACGCACACACACTATTACAGGTAATAAATAAGTTCAACACGGCGACATGATACATGATCAATATACAAAAATCAATTTTTTTTTTTATTTTTTGAAGAACGATTTATTTATTTAGTTTTTTTGTGGGGAAGGGAAGGTAATTAGGGTTATTTATTTATTTATTTTTACAGAGGGTACTGGGGATTGAACCCAGGACCTTGTGCATGCTAAGCGTGCGCTCTACCACTTGAGCTATACCCTCTCCACACAAATATACTCTTATACACTTGCAGTGAGCAATTCAAAAATGAAACTATGAGAATAATTTCTTTTATAATGGCATAAAATATTTAGGAATAGATTTAACAAAAGAAGTATATGACTTGTGCACTGAAAACTATAAAATATCATTAAAAGAAATGAAAGAACTAAATAAATTGAAAGACATTTTATGTTCTTGGATTGGAATATATAATATTGTAGTATTGTGACACTCTGCAAATTGAGGTTTAGACTTAATGCAATCTCCCTTGTAATTATTATTAAGAGCTCAACTAGCTTTTTCAGAAACTTAACAGCTGATCCTAAAATTCACTTGGAGATGCAAGGGATTCAGAATAGCCAAAACAATCTTGAAAAAAGAGAACAAAGTTGGAGTACTCATAAGCCTGAATTCAAAACAATACAAAGCTACAATTATCAATACTGTATGGTAATGGCATAACAAGAGATAAATAAATCAATAAAATAGAATTTTGAGTTCAGAAATAAACCCATGCATTATAGTCAATTCATTTTTGACAAAAATACCAAGAAAATCTAGTGGGGAAAGAATAGTCTTTTCAACAAATGGTTCTAGGACAACTGGATATTCTGATTCAAGAAAATTAAATTTGCATCTCCTACTTTACACCAAATACAAAAGTTAGCTCAAAGTAGATCAAATAATTAAGTATAAGAGAAAGAAAAAATCAAATAATTAGCAAAAAAAAAATCAATGAAAATTTATGAGCTCTTGAATTAGTCACTGGTTTCTTTTCTATGATACCTAAAGTACAAGCAAGGAAAGAAAAATAGATAAATTAGACTTGGTTAAAATTTTAAAATTGTGTGTTTCAAAGAACCCTATCGAGACAGTGAGAATATAACCCATTGAATGGAAGCAAATATTTGTAAATAATAATCTTATAAGGGTCTAGTATCTGGAATATATGAAGAACTCCTACAACTCAACAATAAATAGAGAATAACTCAGTTGAAGAATGGGCAATGATTTGAATAGGCATTTTTCCAAAGATGATACACAAATGGCCAATGAGAACATGAAAAGGTGCTCAATATTATTAGACATCAGGGAGATTCAAATTAAAACAGTAGTGAGATAATACTTCATACCCACTAGAACAGCTATAATTAAAAAGTCAGGTAGTAACAAGTGTTGACTAGAGTGTGTAGAAACTGAAACTCTCAGACATTACACGTAGGAATGCAAAATGGCAGTCACTTTGGAAAAGAGTTTGGCAGTTTCTCAAAATGTTAAATACAGAGTTACAATGTGACAATCATAATAAGTCTACTCCTAGTTCTATACCTAGGAGAACTGAAACATATTCACATAAAAACTTGCATATGGGTTTTCATAGCATCATTATTCATAATAACCATCAGTGGAACTGATGAATGCATAAACAAAACATAGTACATCCATACAATGGATGAGTAAACCATATAAATCAACGACATATCAATTCATGCTTCTATGTGAATGAATCTTGAAAATGATATGGTAAATGAAAAAAGCTGGGCCCCCCAAAAAAGCCACATATAGTGTGTTTCTGCCTATATGAATTGTCCAGAACAGGCAACTTTATAAAGCCTAAAAATAGATTAGTGTTTCCCAGGGACTGAGTTTAGAGGAAAACAGAGGGAAAAAATGTACTGTGAATAGGTATGAAGTTTCTTTTTGGGGCTGATAAAATGTTCTGGACTTACACAGTGGTGATGGTTGACCAATCTTGTTAGTATATAAAAAAATCATTGAATTTTACCTTTTAAACTAACGAATTTCATTCTGTGTGAATTGTATCACAGTAAAAATTAAAAATAAAAACACTTAACACTGCCTATTTAATTATTTATCTACCAGTGCCTGGCTTCTTGCCAAAGTTCAGTAAACATTTAATAAACTTTTGCCAAAAGTACACTTTCTGTTGTGATTTTTTTTTTTAATATTGTTTCATTTGGTAGTTCCCCTTATCTTTGCCCCAGATGTTCATTGTATCAGCCTCATAGGTCCAACAAAATTTTTTCTATTCCACGGGATTTGGTCTTTGGTAATTTTTATATATATGCTATATAAAAAAGAAAAGTACCACTCATTCACCTCATAAAATAAAACCATCTGCTATATTTCTGGGAGAACTGGTTCAGATTCTGCTGTCTACGGAGTCTATCATTCTGTAATAATTCTATCTCCAATTAGGGATATCTACCATCCCTACTCAAAAAATATTATGCAAGAATGCCCATATTTTTAGTACCTAGATAAATTGTCCAAGTTGCTGTTGCCTGGACACAGGTGGGATGATAGTAAGATCCCCAAGCATCAGTGATATAGATGGGGGTGGGGGGAGGATTGGAATTGGAATCGCATTAGAAGTTGCAGCCTTGCTGAGAAAGACTTGAAAACATAATAGCATGCAAAGTGGAAGGGATAAATTTGGGAGTTTGAGATTTGCAAATGTGAACCACAATATATAAAATAGATAAAAATTTTCTGGGAACTATATTCAATATCTTGTAATAACCTTTAATGAAAAAGAATATGAAAATGAACGCGTGTGTGTGTGTGTGTGTGTGTGTGTGTGTGTGTGTATGCATGACTGGGACATTATGCTGTATACCAGAAATGGACACATTGTAACTGACTATATTTCAATTTAAAAAATTCATAATAGACTGGAATGTGTGGGTAAAGAAAGAAAAAGCCTCAGTAGTAGATTTCTAGCTGTTTTTTTTTCTCTAAGATTTTATTAAACCTGATGGTTATTTATCTTGGATGATTATTTAAATATTATTGGCCAATATTCTTTATATAGTAATTTACAAAGTTGATTTAAAGAACTAATCAAAGGCACTTTTTGCCTTAAAATTCACCAACACTGATGTCCACAAGGTTTTGACCAAAACTTTCATTAAGGAAAAAGTATGGTGGCGAGACTAGTGACCCACATGAAATGAAACCATTGAAAGTAATGTTAGGTCCAAAAATGTGAAGGGTCTGAGATGTTACCTACTTATAAGCTAACAAGTTAGTGTAATATATATACATATCTATATAGATATAGATATAGAAACAGATATGGATGTAGATATCTCAGAGCTCTAGATTAGAGCATTTTAACATCACTGGTTTCTTAAGCTCCAATTCCCCACAGGACAACACAGTGAGAGCCTGATGCTGCTTGTGTGTGCAGGGAAGGTTAACACCAGAAGGGAGGAACCACAAATTATGAGGCTCAGAACTTGCATGGGGTGACGTAATTTGTCCCTCCTCCTCTGCATGAAGGGAGAACAAAAGAGAGAAAGAGAGAGAGAGAGAGGAGAAAGGAAGAGAGAAGAGAGGAAGAGAGGAGTGGAGGGGGTGGAGAGAGACCTTTTACTCTGAAATCCTCTGCAGGGAGAGGGCAAGATCTCTAGGTGTATCACACTTAGAATGTAAGCAAGCATCTCTGGGGGAGATAGCTGTTTAAGTCCCTCAAACTTTCAAACCACGTTTGCTATTTAAATCCTTTAACTCACATTACCAATATTCCTTACTCAGGAAGCCAAGGCTTTTCAGAAATGTGAAAATATTCATGGAGAGTTGTTTTACCAGTAGAAGGTATTAAGATGTCCTGAAAATTAAAACAAATAGATCATATGGATTTGGAGTTGTGTGGAGATAAAGAAAAAGAAAGGGGCTTGCCTTACTGAAAACCAACCTAGTTCACTAGAACTGAACCAAAGCTTGGTATGTTGCTGGGAAACATACAGTAACAAAATAATTGATAATATTCATGGTATTCTCAGGAATTGGAATTTCATGCATACAGTTGCTGGCATCATCTCAGGCACTATACTGTGTGGTATGTTTTGAAACATTTTGCATGTATACCGATGTGACATTTTTCACACGGCTGCGGGCATTTGGTGTTTTCTTGTCTTGATGAGTTATCCAGTGAGATGTCATATTACATCTGATCGCAGTTCCTATGGGGTCATACTTCCCTTTGTTCCCTTCTCTTAAGGGCTCCGCATGGTATTGCCAACGGAAACACGCAGCATGCTTTTAGAAAGCCAGATCTACTCAGGCCCAACTGATACAAATCCTATGCATCTGCCATTATTGCTGAAGGCCACATCGATGATGCAATTGATCAAGCTGGAGTACCATGTCTTGCCTCGAACTTCAACCCTGTATTGGAGATATTCTGAACCATCCATTTCATACCTCCAGTGTTACCTTCAAACACACTCACAGCTGCTAGTTGATTGATCTGAATCATCTTTTTGGTTGCTGTTGAATAATGATTTTTTTTTCCAGGGGCTCAAAGCCAACAGGTTTGGAGCAGATATTAATGATGTCATTGTCATGTGAGCAGCACAGTACTAATCTCATTCCTATTCGTCCACTTGGAAATCAAGCATCCAACATCCCTCTCTGTCTTTGAATTCTGCACTGTTTTTGAGAGGACAGTGTTCAGGGTTACTTTCATAAACTATTCCTGCTGCTTCGATTCTTCTTTTCTTCCAAGCTGCCAACAGCTTCCTGCCAGTGAAAGTCAATAACACATAAGTGATAGGGGTATTAGCTTTGTTCCTGAAGAGTGTTAGCAAACTGCAGCATCAGACTCCCAAGCCCCAGGTCCTTGTTGATAGGAACTATTGACTTTGCCTGGTTCAAAGTAAACCAAGTCAGCAAGTTTAGGTATCTTATATTTTACAGCTTAAATTTTACAGCCAAATTGAACTGGCTTTTCCAACAGGGATTGCTTGAGTCCCCAATGCCTAAAATACTCATTGACTTGTCAAAGGTGTAGATTTCTTCTGGAGGTACGTATAATTTTTATTCAATCTGGTAATGAAAAGCCTGATTCTTGTGACTGTCTCCATTTCATCAAGATGGTTATCAACAAAATGCAACTAATCAAAGACGAATTCAAACCTGTCTCTCCTGATGGCGTTTGTGACCAGGCTGTTATGTACAGCTAGGGAATTCTTCCCAGACATCCTCCTTTTTGGGTATAGAGCATATCTACTTAAAACTGGAACACCCAAAACACATTTCAGTTTCTTGAAGTGAGCCTTCAGTCTAGCTTCTTTTGAGAACCATAATTTATTTTATTCACATTGAAGTTAAGAGTTTGTCATCTAGAAATAAATAGCCTTGTTGAACTCAGATGCTAACACTGAAGTTTTTAAATTTGAAAATCTGGATTGGATCACTTGGGAAAGTCTGGTCTAATGTCTCTTTTGGTCCATTTCTAGAGAGGAACTCTTGACTCCCTTGGCTTCTTTCTTATGGGTTCTGTCCCTGGATCAGTGATGCTGCTACCCAGAAGGTAATCCTTTGGAACTGAGGCAGCCAGAAGTATGCTTCTAGGCAGGTCACATTGCCTGCCCCTTCTCTTCTAGAATCTTCCTCACTGAGGTCTCCTGTGGTGTTTTCTGGGTGTAGGAGAGGGCAGAGATGCAGAAGGGCTGGTCCATGACCCAGGGGCATCTTCTTCCAGTGCACTCAGAATATTTTACAGCGCCACAGGTTAGCCAGAAGGGGCTGTAAGGCTCTCAGGTGATAGGTCTCCAAAGCACGGGTTATAGGTTATCAGAGAAAGTGAGCCAGAACTGGGCAAAGTAGATATCATTTTTAGGGTTTACAGACTCATGAGTGAAGGTTGTTCTTCTGAAGGCCTGTCAGACTGTCTTCAAGGCTTCTATTCAGAGCCATCCCCTTAGCCAGATAGGGAGTATGTTCAGTTCTTGAAAACAGTAGGCTATATTGTTATAGGGGGAAAAAGACATATTGATTATTTCTCAAGAAATTGCATCCTTCTTCAAAACCTGGTCTAAAACCAATCTTGCCTAGCAAAACAAATGTCTACCTATTAAACACAGTGAGCTTACAAGAACAATGAAATTAAAAAAAAAAAAAATCTCTCTAAGGGTACACACATGGCTGTTGGCCAAAAAAAAAAAAAAAAAAAGTCTGCTTTATGAAAATCATGGTTAAGACCAATTCTGTTTATAGAAGTCCCCCCACCACACCTGTCTTTCTGATTTGTGCCAAATGAACTGTGTGATTGTATGATTATGAGCAACTCTCTCAATCATTTCTCATTTCTCCATGGGTGGAAATGCTGTAATTGAACTACAGGACTTTAAAAGCTCTTTTCAGTTCTAAAATTTTGCACTTACATAAAATAATTGGACATTGGTTTATTTTCCCAGTAATCCAAGTTTAAATGGAGGAAAACCAATGAATTAAAATACAATAATCGAAATTAAAATGCATTGAAATAACAACCTGACTATACTCAGTATTAATTCCAGAAGTTCTCGTGTTAGGTATTGTGAAAGTTGGGCTATTTTAATAAAAATAAGGAAGAAAGATGAAGTCTTTGTATTTTGCAATATGTTGGTTTTATTTGAAATTGTTTTCAATGACTTCTCATTTTTCCATACCAAAGGATAGGTCCCAAACAACACTAAACATTTAGAAAGAATATCCAAATGTCTCACCAAAAAAACAGAGAGAGAGAGAGAGATTGCTTTTCACAGATTTCCTATGGAAACCGAATTTCATGATAAATTTACTATTCATCTTGACTTAAGAAAAATATATACCATTAATTATTTTCAAGTACTTACTATGTAAGTCACTGCAAAGGGAATTGTAAAGAATGCTAAGGATATTAAAAGACATTCTCGTCTTAAAAGTGCTGAACGTCCATTTGGAGAGAGAAAACATATACTCATGAAAAATAGCAAACAATTCAATGCAGGAGGAGTGATAATTAGCCCCATACAAGCACCCTGGACCCAGTTTTCCTTGGTCCAAGGCTTTCTGCATTTCTCCAACAGGAATTATGGGGACAAAAGTACACTTCACAAGTCTGAAAAATGCCCAAGAAGCAATCTCTATCCTCGCTTCTCCTTCATCACCTCCAATGACAATGCCGAAAATGAATCTCATCTCTCCAGGGCTTCAGACGTCCTTGCCAGAGAGTGATGGACGTAGCAGAAGACTTACCTGGAGGCAGACGCTGCGACTGCGCCCCGGATGGATGACGTGCTGCGAGGCCGCGCTGCCCTCGGCCTCTGCGTTACTTACAGCCAAGGGCCGTGGCCTGAGCCGAGCATCTGACAGCTTGGGGCCACAAACTCCCATCTCCGGAGGATTCAAATAATAAACGAAGGAAAAAAAAAAAAAAAGCTGAGCTTCCAAATGAAAATGTTCTGCTTGCTCTCAGCCTAGGAAAAGCAAAACCAGGGTATGTAAGTGGGAAGTTTCTTTCTTTCCCTCTCCGTTTTTTTCCTTTTCTTTTTTCCCCGGCTTTTCTTTTCTTTCTCCTTTCCTCCCTCCCTCCCTTCCTCCTTTCCACTCTCCTTTCCTTTCTTCCTTCCATTAAAAAATCTCTCACTAATCCAGAGGTAGTGAGAAAAAAAAAAAAAGGCGGCTTTTTTTTTTTTTTAAGGCATGTCGTCATTTCAGAAATGCCAGCATCTCCTCGTCCCCAAGCACCTCCCTCAGCTTCCAACAAAGCCAGCCAAAAACAAAGGTGAAGAAAATTGAATACTTTGGAAGGTCAGGAAGGAGCTAAAACATCAGCAGCTTTTTAAATGCATCCCTGAAAACCTGAAGCTTCTACCCTCACAGAAGGCCTGGAGAGCCCTTTGAATTTCATGGGAAAAGAAACTCTTATTTCAAAAATAAACTTTGAAGTTGTTTGAAGATGAAAGAGAAGACCTGCCTCTGAGCCAGTGCTGAAGCAGTGGGGAGGGACTACCGGTATTTTGAAATACGCTGCAGAGAAACTTATTAGAATTTAAAAGAGCTGTGCAAACAGATCTCCTCCGGCTCTGTCCCACTGAAAGTGTGTGACAAGGTTTGAAGAGCATCACCGAGGCTGGGGTTGGATGCTAACTACTATCAAAGTCTTGTTATTTGATTACACAAAATGATTTCTCATTCAACTGAGAAGATAAAAAGCAATTAGGAAAACAAATATATGTATATGTATGCACAACTGGGGCATTGTGCTGTACACCAGAAATTGACACATTGTAACCGACTATACTTCAATAAAAAAAGTATTTCAGAAACTTTACCTGTGAACTAACTCAACTCACTCTCTCAATCTGATTTAATCTTAGAGAAAAAAAATAGGGGCTAGGTCAACAGTCAACAGACAGAAAGCAGGGATGTGTGTGGACTGGGCCACAGAAGATCAACAAGGTATTTAGGATACTGTTAGCAAACCATTTGGCTGACTGTTTTTTCTTTCTTTTTGCAACAGCAAAACGAAGAAACGGCCTTACAATGAATCGTTTCGGGAGGAATTTAATAATATTTAAGTATATTTGTATAATATGCCTAAAATTTTTGAAATATTTTTAACATATACTCTCTTCTCTGTAATTTGGATTTTAGCCCCGTAGAACCACGAGGTCAGATGAACAAAAAAGGAAGTTTTGTCTTAAGTCAAGGGACAGAAGACAAGGAGTCTAAACAGAAGAAGTTAGAGAGCAAAAATTCAGATATGAGTGACCTAGTTTCTAAACCTGGAGGGTGAGAACCCACAGAAGTGGGATAGAAACAGCCCATGGGTTCTGAAGGAGTCCTAGAGAAGGTCTTTTTTGAAAATTTTAATTTTTTTATTAAAGTATAGTTGATTTACAATGTTGTGTTAATTTCTGGTGTACAGCATGGTAATTCAGTTATTTATATATTATGTATACATACATGTATATATGTTCCTTTTCATATTCTTTTTCATTATAGGCCATTACAAGGTACTGAATATATTTCCTTGTGCTATACAGTAGGACATTGTTGTTTATCTATATTATATATAGTAGTTAATATTTGCAAATACCAAACTCCTAATTTACCCCTCTCCACCCTTTTCCCCTCCATAAGTTTGTTTTCTGTCTCTAAGTCTGTCTCTGTTTTGTAAATGAGTTCCTTAGTGTCCCCCCTTTTTGTTTTTAAGATTCCACATGTAAGTGATATCATATGGTATTTTCCTCATTTCTCAGTGTCCATCTTAGAGAAGGTCCAAGCACCTGAAGGAAGCCTGGTATTCAGTGAAGTGCAGGCACCAACTCTATATTGCTGACCCAGAGGTAGATCTGAAAAGACTTGAGGGCAGTATGGGCTCAAGGGAAGCTTCCCAGAGAGTTGCAGCCCAGAGCCCAGCCCAGGCAACAGAAAGTAGCAGAGTTCTAGGTCTCCGAGCATAAATCTTGGCCTAAGGCATCAGCTGCCGCAGGGAGCCTCTGGTTGGAATATGAAGGCTACAGAGGACATGGGCCTTAGGACCAGAGGACAGAGCAGAGAACATGGACTTCAGAGGTGCAGGCAGCATAATTTTCAAATGAAGCAGGAGTCAGAAGACACACAACCCAGGAACCATCACCTCAGGTTACCCAGTGACCAAATAGGAGGAGGGGCATTTTCTAGGAGTTGAACAAGTGTCCAAATATCAACATGTGGACCAGCAACACACTGACTCGCCCTCTCTGACCCCAGAATATATCATCCCATTCCTGGTGAGTAATGTCTCAGTAATGTTCCTGTAAAAAAAAAAAAAGTAGGCAGACATATTCCTAAAGAACATGTATATAAATAAGAACTTTTTGTGACGGTTTAGGTATTTAAGTGGATGAGACATTAAAAGGCTCTCCACTCCCACACACGTTAGAAAGCAGATCTTTGGAAATGGGATGAACCAGTTTCCACAAGTTTCCCAGAAACCTATAGGAATATGTCTGCCTACATTTTTTTTTTTACAAGAACATTACTGAGAGGTTACTCAAGGAATAGCTGTTTCAAAATGGAAAACACTTATTTTCTTTTTTTAGCAAACACAGAAAATAATACATTTTAATGAATGCACTTAATTTACTAAGTTTAGAAACTGAAGTCTTAAATCAATAAAAAATCAATTGCACACTGGTAGTGGAAAGGAAAAAAAAATCTTATAATTGCTAAGATAACTCATATTTGTATGAAGCTGAATGGGATACTTTTGAGTGTTTTTCATATCACATATATTTAATTAACAATGGTTAACTATCTTGACATTATATTAAATGTTAAATTTTGTCACTTTGAGTAATAATTCATTTCTATTTTGACTGCAAATAATACTCCCATCTCCCTAAAAGTGCAATGACCTTACATGGTAGTACTTAATTATGTTTCCTACCACTCCCAGATTTTTGCATGTGTATGCACACACAGGATCATGGTTTGTGTATAAAAAAGGCGTAAAGTGTTCAGACTGTTTTCTAAATGATTGTTAAGATGTCCATACACACAATCTAGAAAAATTCTAGCAAGATAAACTCTTGTCTTTATAAAAGTTCAGACTTCTTAGAATGACGTACAAAGACTTCAAACTCTGGACTCTGTAAGATTTTCCAGTCTTATCATCTAGAAGTCTTCAACTGGCCCTTTATTCTTTACTAAAACCAGCCTGCTCACCCTCCTCTGCACAGGTGATGGATTTGCAAGACTCCTTATCTTTACCTACGCTACCTCCCCACCTGCAGTCCCTGCCTTACTTCATGTGCTTTGCCAACTTCATCCAGCTCAACTCAGATGAGTGATTCATCAAAACTTTCTCTCATTATCGCCCAAACTGGAGAATAGTTGAGAGCTTCATGCCTTGTGACACTCCAATCCTTTGTACTTAACTCCTTTGAGTCATTTGTCACACTGCCTTACGTTTGTTTGCTTGCTCGAACACCTCTCCCACCAGACAGTTTGTCCCTTGAAGACAGAGACTATCTGATTCATTTGTGCTTATGTGGCATTTAGGACAATGTACGGTCTGGTAGTCGGTGCTCACTAAATGGTCTTGGAATGAATGGATGCTCTTGATTCTGCAAAGATAAATCGAAGAAGGCATGGACTTTTCTAATAAGGAGTTCACATCTAAATTATTTAATGATCACTCCCTCTCTGTATTAGCAGAGAGCAGGTATCCCAACTGAGTAAGACTCAGAGCAAAATTGCTATGGGTTCCTTGGAGAGAAAAGCTATGGTTCATGAAATGCTTTATGTGCGAGAAATACTATAAACCAAAGTGAAGTATACAGAAGAGGAATTTTTTGATCCTTGTAGCCTCTATCTTTGGGGAAAAAAATGTGAAATGTGAAGTAAGCAGAAGTAATGACAATGAGTGAGAGAGGGAAAATAAACAAGACAGAGAATTCTGTGTGTGTGCACGTATTTGATTAATACACAGAACTTGGAGCATCTTGCAGGGCATAAAATATCTTCTTTGACGCAACAGTTCTCTCATTTAGCATGAGAATCACAGTCTCTCTGTTATGCTGCCAATATGGTGATGCTCAAGCGGGACGACACAGATTGTCAACACTGTTGGTTATTCATGTCTGCAAACCAGCCAAAGATAAAACATGTGCAGAGTGGGAACAGAATTGAGTTTGGGGGATTCTAGAAAACTGTCTTTGCTCACTCACTGCACAAAATCGGTGTGCAAAAACACACAAGCCACGTAAGTCAAGTTAGGAAGCAGCTCAGAGCCGATTTACGGAGGTTAAACAAGGGGGCCTTTGGAGGGAGAATATTTCAAAGCAATCTGCTTAGTGAACTTTACAGCCCGGGGACTTGACATCTGCAGATAGCCAAATGCCTGTAGGAAACTTATGAGGAGACCATACAAATTAACAGCACATGACATCAATCTGTAGCCTTTCCTGAGAGAGGCAAAAATGTTACCAAAGGAAAACGGGAGGAAGTAGGTGACAACTATTCCAGCAGTCTTGACAGTATTATTCTTTGCATTTATTATATAGGATGTAAGTACTTCCTTTAGAGAAGTTGATGCTTTTTACTTCTGTAATAAAGATGATATAATAGAAAAAAGCCTCTTGAATTAAACAGACCTGGCTCTGTCCCTGGTCCTTCCCACCCCAAGCTGGGGGACTTGGCTGAGCCACTGAATCCTCGTGTGCAAAATGAACCCAGTGACGAGTAACTTTCAGGACTATTGTAAAGATGAGAGATATAGTTTGCAGGATTTCAAGTACAGTAAATAAAACTTGGTGGGCACTCAATAAATCGCTAGTTAACCATCGTCTTGATACTTTTGTTTCCACGGCACCAAGAACTGCAAGTCTCTGGACGAAAGCACTCATGTTTTTCTTACTAACGTAGAAATCACATGATGTAATTCCCAGACCTCTTTCAACCGTCCATCGTCCTTGTGAAATGCCAGCCTGAAGAATGTTCTTTTCTGGGCTGACTCATCCATCTGCCATCTGCTTTTGAGCTGAACAAGTCTATGAACACTATCAGTCTCTGTCTTCCAAACTTTAATTATTGGGTTCTGTTTTCAGCAGGTGGGGTCATGGTCTTAAAGGTTATTGTTTCTGGATGGAATGGCTTTATTTTCATTTTGACCTTCCAGGGCCCACCGACACACTCTCTTTCTTTGCGTTTATTTTCTCTAAGCACTTTGCTGTCAAAATCCAAGAAAAGGATTTCCTGTGGGGCTGAGGAGTTTGGCTACATCTGTAATTTTTTGTCTACAACTCTGGGGTAATTCAGGAATTTTTCCTGTAGGCAATAAGAAAATATGGATCTATTAGAATCTAAATGATTCCATCTAGTCATTTTCTGAGAGCTCTGAGTTTTGGGGGAGTGGTAAGTGATCATTTTGTAAAACATTACTAAAGGGGATATTTTGATTTTTTGTTGACACGTGATTACTTGGTCTGTTCTATTAGTCAGAAACCAAAAGGAGAAAGGACCTCCCCTTCCAGGATATTGATACAAATGGATTTTGAAAGACAAGTTTGGAACTTAATGCCATAGTTTAAATTATGGTGATATCATTTATAAACAACAACATACACAGATTTAAGAGTACCATTCAATATATCAATGTGAATAACCCCCACCACAATCGTCCTAGAAATGTCCTGCATTAACATGTCCAGTGAGTGTCCTGCCCGTGAGAGGAAGCCACTCTTCTGATTCCTATAGCCATTGGTTCCATTTATTTCTCTTGGAATTCATATAAACATAATCAGATAGCATATACGGTTTTGTGTGTCTTCTTTAATTCAACATATTACTGAGATGTATGCACATTGTTTATTCCTTGATTCCACTGAGCACGTGAAAATTTATCCATTCCTTTTGTTAATGCACATTTCTGTTTTTTCCAGGACATGCCGGTGCATGTATTCCAATGGACACTTTTTTTTTTTTTTTTTTGCATTTCTCTTGTTTTATACGAGAGAATTGGAACTGCTAAATCATAGGGTGGTTATTGTTTTGACATTCTTAGAAATGGTTAAATAGTTTCCCCAAATGGCTGTACCATTTACACTGCTGCCAAGGCAGGAATGAGAGTTCCGGTTGCTCCAAATTCTCATGAATATTTGTCAGTAGTTTTTATTTTAGTCATTCTAGTGTGTGTAAAGTGGTATTTCAATGATTTTATTGAGGCATTAATATGCATCTCCATAAAGCTTAATAAAGTATAGTGGAATGAACTGAAGGGACCTGATGATCATATTATAAATCGAAGGCATTGATAAGGTAAAGCCTAGAGAAGTTAATAACTAATTGTATATAAAACTCAGCAGAGACTAGAGATGGTGTGGAAATTCTTTTAGTGGAGTAGTGATTAGAGGGAAAATAACACATATTAGCCACTCTTTGAAAAGATAAATTTTAAAACCAGAAATCTGAGCCATTCTTTAAGAACAAATCAATGTTATTTAAAGAGAAACATGGAGCACATAGCTTTGAACTAAATGTATTTTATGTGTACAGGACCTAGTTTAAAATGCAGTCTTGATGCTACATAAATGATGGCCTGAAGTTAAATTTTATTTTATAGGAATTATTGTCAAAATTCGATCAAATGCTTGCGTTTTGAGATGGCTGCAATTTACTCTCTTGGCTTCCCACCCAGTTCTTAGCAGTAAGCCTCCACCAAATACAAATACTTCTGACAGTTTCCAATGCAGAAATTCAGCGTGAGGCTTTGTCTCCTTCACAACACGGTATCCAGATTGCATTCAATTAGGAAGTGATTATGTAGTAAAAACATTGACACAAGGAGCCTCATCTTATCATTTTTCTTCCAAATGAATTTTGAAGGCATGTGTGAAGATTACAAATGAAGAATGCGAAATATTGTATTTCCCAGATTATCTGTTTGATGGTGTGTGTGTGTGTGTGTGTGTGTATAGTCTCCAGAGGAATACTATTGAATCTTGGCAACAAGAGAAACCATCACTGCAACAGGTGTATCAGTCAAATAACCCACATTTATGGTAGATTGGCATGGTGTAAAAGGTCCAAGGATATTCCAGTTCTTCATTTTGGAAGGACAAATATGAACAAGAGGATGTTGAACAGGGAACTGGGAGAGTCATGGAGCCTTTTTTTTTTTTTTTTTTTTTTTGTGAGGTGTATGATTTTTTTTAAGATGGAAGAGATAAGCAATTTTAGATGAAAACAAAAGATATATTAAAAAATGCTGAAAAGATGGAATTTATGAATGAAGAGGAGGAAAGAAGACTGGATTTAAGGGCACATGTAGAAGGAGCTTGGAAAAATATTTTGGTGGCTAATGGATAGGCCACTTTGACTATGTTATCCTAATATAGATAAGTATAATTTGACTACAGTTTTCTTTCTGTGGCTATTCCCTGTATGATTTCCCAGTAAAGCAGCCAGGAATGAGTTTATAAAATAAGAATTCAGTTTTTATTTTATGACATATGTATGCATCTATGTGTGTATGTTTATTTTTACCAAGAATTTTATATATAGAATTGCTAGACACTTAACCCCAATATATTTTTTGGTACGTTCTCCCGAACCATCTGGGACTGAAACTAATAGCTAATCTTTGTCTCAGGCAGGTGCCTGAATAAGTAAATAGCTAATGGTAATTAAGAAGAATGGTTTGATTCTTTCTGTTTAGCTTAGCCCACTTTTTCCTCATCTTTAGTTATTTTTTTCTGAAATACTGACAAATATTGATTTTGTTAAAGAATAAACACAGGTGCATATATTGCTAATTTGTGTGAAAGGTGCCAATTCCACTCAATTCGAGGCATATCATGCTATTTTGTTGCTCTTGAGTCAGGATTCCAGGGGAGGGATAATGCAGGAATTTAGGTAAGAGATATTCTTTAGATTTTGTTCTTCTGTAGAGTCTAATCATAGACTCCAAGGATAAAACTCAAATAGGTTTGACTAAGGAAAGAAAAAGGTTGTCTACTATAAAATTAATTCAAAGGCACTATAGCACGGCCTTTTGGATAGTTTAGACAATTCAATTATTAGATATTTGGAACTCTCAGTTATGTAAACTTTTGCGATGTAAAATATAGACTAACGTTTCAAAACACTCTGGACAGAACTAAATAATATTTTCAGTGCATTAACTGGAAGTCAGATTATTCCTACCTACAAACTAAAGCAGGAGCCCCTTAGAGCCCCTTCCTTCCAAAGTCATAAAGCTATGCCTAAAAAAATCCCTTTCATTAAGTATAAATCTCAAATTCTTTCAAAGCCTATGTTCTTTTGCTTTACATAAAATGCTGATAGTCTTCATTTTTGGATAACTTTGACAAACCACATTAAAATTACAAAATATAAGGCCATAGATATATTAGAGAAAAAATAATAAAATCAAATATCTCTTTAAACTGCATATAAATCTACAATTACCTCAAAATAAAAAGTTTAATTAAAATTGCTTAATACAGGAGATACTAAATGAAGAAGCAAAACCAATAAAAATATAATCAGTGATTATAAAGTTCACAATAAAAAATTTGAGCTAAAACCACCATAAGATACTATTGCATTTTCACCAAAGCAGCTAAATTAAAAAAGAAAGAAAGAAAGAAAAAAGATTGGCAATACAAAGTTACAAGTAAGGATACAGGGGAACACTGGAATTCTCATACATTGCAGTGGGAATAAAATTCATTACAGATATTTTGTAATACTATTTGGCAGTGTTTGCTAAATATTATTAGAGCAAAAATGTCTTGCAAAAAAATATCTACCATACCATCCAATTTATATCAATTTCTGGAACAGGTAAAATCAATTGATAATGAAAGTTAGCATAATGATTACCTCTTAGAGATATTATTGATGGGGACAGTCTAATGTTTCTGAATCTGGCTTGTGGTTATTTTGCTACACAATGTGACTACGTGGCTTAGGTCTACAGACTTAAGGTTTATAAACTATATAAACTTTATTGTATTAAATATTAAATCTTACTTTAAAAAAGCTTTTCTAAAAGAGTAAATACCGGATAAGCTACCTAGATATCAAATAACAAAAAAATGTGCCATTTTTATGTGATCAAAGGCCTTATGAAGTTTTCACTGTAGTGATTATTCTTACTTTCATTTAAATATATTAGTAATTGGGAACAATTACTTTTAAATTGTAAGAAATAACATTTCCTATATGTGAAAAAAAAGTCACAGACTAGGGAGGGAGAATTTCTACACTGCTGCAATTCTTGAGGGCATCATTTTATTATCGCAAATGCAGTTAGTATGCCCAGGACGGCGACTCTGTCCCAAGGAGAATAACTGTTAAATGCTCAGGTTAAGAGGGTAAAAACGAATGTAATGCATTTTAGAAATATTTTCATCAAAGAGAAGGCTAGCTTGAGGGGTGTGATTCAGAGTCTCAGAACATTTATTCATTTGCATTATTTTTGTGCTGGGTGAATAAAGTTTCCAGAATGTTATCTTCTACTCAAAAAGGCTTGTGGCTTGAAGAAACAGATGCTCGTGTTAAACTCCCTGGGAGCTCTGAACGCCACTGTATGATCTAGGATTACCCAGGAGTCGAAAGCAGCTAGGATTCTACTTTAGCCATTGGAAGGGCTCCAAGTCACCTTCGTGTAATCTTGTTCATTGTGTTTGATCTACTCTGCTAGACAGGATGAGAGGGAGATGTAAAAGAAAAAGAGAATGAAAGAAAGAAAAAGAAAAGAAAAAAAAGGAAAGGTTTTAAAGTGTCAAATCAACCTCTCGCATCTGCAGAAGACCTGCAATACTTCAATGGCAGGGCTGTATTCCCTGGACATAGGTTTTTGAAATATAAATCTTCAGGAGATTCTGCGGCTGATGGTGTTTATAGAAATATCCTTCCCCAGCCCTTTCTCCTCCACAAGGGAGTCTGGGGAAGGTGAAGGATGGTTGATAGAGAAAGGATGAAAGATAAGATGACTGAAGGTTGTGCAGGGCAAAATGCAAGAAGCAGTAGGAGGTCTGCTGTTCCTCCGTGGGAGACCAGAAGGCTGACCTCATACACCAGTTATATGCAGTCCCAACAACTGACTTCAGAGTTTCTGGAGACCCCAGCCTAGACCTTGAAAGTACTCATGCACTTTCCATACTACTTATGGGCTTCTTGTCCTTTGAGTGACAGGTTATCAATTGGAAGCTGTTAGAACCTGACACCTCAGTGTCAGGAACAGTGAAGGTTAGTTAAACATTGAAGACAAAAATATCTTTCCTTCAATTTACCACTATCATGTCTACTTAGAAGTTGCCAGAAGAGTCCACTGCCGCTGACCTTAACCAAAACAAAACAACTCCCCACCAACCCTCAGGATGAACATTCCCAATTCAAAGCAACAGCAAGAGTGCAGAGTTAGTTACAGAGCTGGGTGAGAGCGCTTTTCCCTTCAATCGTTCTTAATGAACTGGATGTGAATATCAGGGCAAAAGTTTCCTGGCCAAAAAATTCATGGTAAAGATTATGCTCCCCAGACCTTAATTTTCCAGACCTTAATACAATTGCTAACTTGCCGGACACATGGGAAGACGATGAGTATGGATGTCATCCTGTCTCAATCCTCTCCATTTCTGATAATTTTCTGAACTCTTATTATTTTACAGAACTTTAAAATGCTATAAATGAAGGCAACCACACCGACTTCATAACCAATATCTTCATTTATAGGACTGTCCAAGGTGTGTAGGTAATAGGAAGGTATAGATGGACTGATCAAAATACAGATCATCTCTTGGTCCTTAACTAGGTTGATGCTTTTTTTTCTGCATTCCATTTAAGCCCGTGATTATCTGGGTCATCAGCTGTATGGGACTGAGATCCTCAGTCTTCAGTCCATGGCTCACAGATTTGTTAGTTCTTCCGAGGCTCTTCTCTGTTCTACTTCAGTACAACTCTGTTTCCCCTTTATACTAAATCATTTCCCCCTTGATTTTTTTAGTTTTCATGACATACATTTTTACATCTCAAAATAGTACACTACGTAATTTTGTACATTTTTGAAATTTTTGTTAAAATACAGAAAGATTTTATTTGTTTTGATTTTTTTTACTTTCTAACCTGGTTTCCCAATTCATTGGTGAATAGAAGTGGTGATAGGCAACATTATCTTATGTCTATTCTTAAAGAAAAATGTTCAGTTAAGTCATAGAGTGTTTGTTGTGGGGTTTTTTAGTGACACACTTTATTAGGTTCAATATTTCTCTTCCATTTTTAGTTTACTGTGTGGTTTTGCCAAGACTATTGTTGAATTTTATCAAGTGACTTACTGACATCTACTGAGGTGAATATCAGACTTTTTTCTTTTCCCTTTAAGTCGTGAATCACCTATAGGTTTGTTACAGCTTTGAACTAAGACTAACAAAATGTGATATGGTTATTATTATATGTATTCTGATGAACATGTGGGTTATACTTTTAGAAGCAAAATTAGTAGGTATGCTTAGAGTGCCTGTATGTCGAACATTAGTAGATAATACCAGTTTTCCAGGGTGGTTAATCACTACCATTAGCAGTGAGTGAAAACCCCATTGCTACAAATTCTTACCAAAGCTTAATAATACGAGTCTTTTTAATTTTAGCCATTTTTTTGTAAGAATATAATGGTATCTTCTTGTATTTTTAATTTAAATTTCTCTGATTATTAAAAAGCATATTTTTGTATAAATATAAAACACATGCCATGTTCACAAATAGAAAAAAGAAAAACACTAACTATTCTAAAGACATAAATTCTCCCCCTATTCAGCTACAAACTCAGTGCATTCTCATTCAAAATCGATCGTTACATCACAGCATAGGCAATGTTGGCCTCCATATAAGAAATTAAGTAAGTACAGTAGAATTAGAAAGATAATAATAGAACATATAAATTAAGAAGGGTTTAATAAAGAGATTTAAAAACACAAAGCTTGAAGAATGTATCTGATGGATTTGAAAGCAAAAAAATAAAAACTTCTGTTCAACAAAGTGCACAAAAGTAAAATCAACAAAAGCATGGAGTACATATCTACATGGATTACAAATGAGAAATGACTAATTTTTACTTGACTAGCAACTCATTTAAATCGGCAAACAAAAGACTAAAAATACAACAGAAGAACTGGGAAGACATTATAAAAGACAATTCATTGAAGAAAAATTTTTAAAAAACAAATAATTGTTAGTTTTTTTAGAGAGGTTATATGTTGAAGCACATATATAGTAATTATTGTTGAATATTCTAGTTCTAGTTTTCCATTTACCAAGTTATAGCTTAAAGTTTTCACATATGATGTTTTCAAACTTAAACTCTTGTTTTGTCTAATATTAAAATTACCATCTGTTCCCCCTTTAGCTTTCCCTGGCTCATATTTGGTGACATATTTTCTTATCTCCTTGTTTTGTTTGTAACTTCTTAAATTCAAGGACCATCTCAACTTTGACTAGTCTATGGGACAGAAACAAAAAGCACTAGCCTGTGTTTTTCCTGGTGAGTGTCAGTGTCAGAGAGGATGCTCTCATGGGAAAGAATGCCTAGAGTGACAATCCAGATGACCAGACTGCTCACATGCTTCTCTGACCCCCAGTGTATCCTAGTTCTCAGCAAATTTGAAGTACTTCTGCCTCATCACTCCTATTTCCTACAGGTTGCTGCCATATGCTGGCAGTTCTGGGCATGGGAAAGGCCAGGGAGGAGGGAACACTCAATGAAGACCTTTCCAGCTGCTCCTATTATCTGCTTTCCAAGCTCTGGCACAGCCCTGAAGTGACCCACCTGTCCCTGGCTGGTCTTGGCTATCACTGCTGTGTTCCTGCCTCACATCAATGATAATGCAGACCATGGTTCATCCAGGATAATAAGACCTGCTCTCTTCCAACATGTAGCCCATCTGTGGCATCTGGCCCTCTTCTACTCTAGGCTGCAATTTTCTTTACAAATAAAGATATTTTTAGCTTCCACCTATACAAGAAAATCTAGAGTGCCCTTTCAATTCTGTAGTCTCTCCAGGCTTGGGTTTAGGGCAGGATCTAGCAGCCCATGCCTCCCTCCCTTCTGGTTCTTCATCATGGTACTTCCACATTGTTGTGTTGTGTTAGTGCAATTATGTCTTCTCCACTTCACTGTCATCTGCATCACGTTCGAGGCCAGGCCATCCATGTGTCTATTCTTAGCTTATAAATTAGGGTTTGGACACAAAGGAGGTCTTAACATATTTGTTCAGTGAATAAATAAAATGAAGTTCAGAGAAATGAAATGACTCACCCAAGTTTATACAGAAGCATAAACAGGGCTAGAACACAAGTTTCTTAAATGCTAGCTCAGTGTCTTTTATTCTGTACTTTTCTGCTTCTGATTCCGCTCATTGCGATTTAACTTGGTGCAGTTCAATACATTCAGTAACATAAGGCGATCTGCCAGGTATTGTCAAGTACATAATGTGACACTCCCTTCCCTTGATCCCCTAAGGGGGCTGGCAGAATGTTTCAATAATTTTGCAATTCACACATTAGTAAATTATACATACATTTATAAAAAAAATCAGATTAGATATAAGAAAAATTGCCTGAAGAAGTATACTTACAAATTTTACCTTCAGTTAACATGCATTAAAAAAAAAACCTAAAATGAAACATGCATATCACTTCTGCCTCAAAGCAAGTCAACTTGAGATGACTACTGTATGCAATCAACTTTATAAGGATATACTTTGCACCATTTTCCACTAATTCTTTTAAGCATGAAATAACTTTATATTTGAATTATCTTATTTGTGAGTAAACACTCATATATCAAGCTTTGGAAAAGAAAGATCTTAATTTTGAATATGTATGTTTCTTTTGCTATATCAAATAAATGTGGTTAAAGTCTAATTTACATAACAAAATGTACACATTTTAAATATACAGTTTGATGAGTTAGACAGAGCTATATACTCAAGTAACCACTGCTTTGCAATCAACCACCACTGCCCTCCATCCTAGACAACCACAGATGCAATTTCTTTCCCTATAGATTACTTTGACTAGTTGCATAACTTCACATAAATGGGGTTATCATGAATAAAATTGGGATCCAAATTGGGGTTATCATGAATAAAATTGCTGTGGATATTTGAGTACAAGTCTTTGTGTGTACATATGATTTGATTTCCCTTGGGTAAACCAAGGAATGACATTATTCGGTCATACGGTAGATCTACAGTTACCTTTATAAGATACTGGCAAACTGTTTTCCAAAGAGTTGTACCAGTTTACATTTTCTCCAGAAATGTATAAGAATTCTAGTTGTTCTATATTCTTGCCTACATTTGGTATTCTTGAGATTAGTCTCAGCTGTTCTCAAAAATTGACAATATTTTTTTGTATTGGCTAGATGGTTATCAGGAGAGAGACAAAATTATACAAATAGGGTGATAAAGAAGCAAGCTCTGTGATTCAGGAAGGAAATAGTTTCTTGCTCAGGTTTGAGCATAGGAGGAGAAACACAAAGAATTGACCAATGGTTCCCAACACCCCAAAAAGCAGTTTTTGGATAAAATTTCTCTTGTTCAGTGTTGCAGTGAGAAAAAGAAGGTAAATATAGTGAGTTTTTCATAAATTTAACTTTAAAGCTTTATTCTGACTTTTTTTTCTTCCTTTTTCATAGTAAAATTTTAACTTTTTTTTACAAGGAGGATGGATGATATAGGATGGTTTTTGATTTTATTTTTATTCTTCACTTTTCATAAATCCCCTAACTTGGAAAGATTAAAAAAGGCCTTTACTAACTAAGTAAGCAAAAAAAAGAAAAAAAATCTACTTTTGGAATTTTACTCTTTTATGAAACATATTCTGGGAAATCCTGACATAGGCGTTCCTTGGAGGCTCCATGCCAACTGCTCTACCTGCTGAGGCTCAGGATGAAATTCTGACACCTTATCAAGTTAAAATACCTGAGACCCATCAAATTTTTAAGCTGGAAAGGAGCCTTAGAAATTATCAAATCCAAATAGCTTCATTTTTCAATGAGGAAACTGAGGTCCAAAGTGAAGAAGATTCTTGCTATTCAACTTCTTTTGGTAGCTTTGGGAGTAGAACTGACATGGAGTTTTTGTTTGTCTTTGACCTAGTTCTCCATTCTGCTTGGTACATATCAGAATAACAGTAAGCCACGTGCTACCGTTTCCCTGTCTCCACAGTAACGTTAAACTTTCATCAGTGCAACCCTCCTGATGAGCATTTTTGGTAGTGTCAAAGCATGTGTAAAACAGAAACTCATTCTCTTGGGAGGAACTAATTATAAAGGTAACAATAGCCAAGGAGAAAAGAGAAGTTTTGTCTTTTTTTTTCAAAGTCTTTAGACATCTGTTTTGGAAAAGAAATAGGAAAAGAGTGTTTTTCTTTCACTCTTTCACTGGCTCTCTCCAGGTCAAATACACATGCTTTTGTACAGCTGATCTCTCCACTTGAAGTTTTCTTGTTGTATTTTGTTTTGTTTTGCCCTAATCAAGTTTTCAAACAAAACATGACATGGTTAGGAAGCATCTGTGGATTCCTTCTCTTGCTCATTTCCTTCCAGGATTCTCCGCTCTTTGCAGTGTTCATAAGTTTCCTAGCTTCACTTTTCTGTTTTCCTAGTCACAATGCGAAGAGGTTTTTATGTGACCCACTAGAATCATTGTTTTTGCAGAGTAGACAATATTGATACTTAGCATCAGACGGAAAGCTGCCGTGGTGAGAGCTTACACGTGTTGTTTTGTCCGCCACCTGTGCAGCCCCAGCCCCCCAGCCTCTCTGCTTTTGCTTACTCTTCAGTATTTTCAGGTAGTTGTTTTGGTATTAGCTCCAGGTTTTATACCTGTTTCTATGCAATGATCAGGAGTCAGTCTGCATTTCTCAGTCCATCACACTTGGATGTGGAAGGATCTGTGCTGATTTGATTTTTAACCTTTGATTTGGTTCAAAGTAGCAATTATTTGAAATTGTCTGTTTTCATCCGTATTCATTTTTCAGTGTATTCTCAAGAAACTTGAGGAAGTGTATAAATATTCAAATATTCAGATTTGGAGGAAGGATTTTCACATGCCTATATGTGGGTGAATATATGCACATTCCTTCCTCAGAAATTCCATTAATATGTATCAGTTCCCAGTCAATAGCTCCTAATCCTTTCTGTATCTTACATAGAATATATTGTGGTACAGTGCTGACTGATGATTGGCAGGGCAAACTCTAGAGCGAAGCTATCTGGTTTTGAATAGTAGCTGCGTACTTTATTAGTTAAGTAGCCTTGGGAATTTTACTTAACATCTTTAAGGCTGCAATTTTTTCCAACTGTACACTGAGATCATAATTGTACATAAAAGCAAAACTCTTCTTTGGATTTCTTTTGGCCAATGTTAATAGGTCTTTGGTCAAAGCCAAGTGGTGCACTTTGTAAAAACAGGGGATGACTGTGTATTAAAAGTCCAGGATTTATTCCTTTTCTTCCCTTATAAACTCCTCTAAGTGGGTGCAAGGGCTCCATGGTAAGAACGAGGACACGAAAAGCAGTCAAATTCGTGGGCGGCTTCAGTAGTTCTCATCTCAGGTTAGTTTGTACCAGCCTTCCAGAGAAAGAGCTTCCTCCACACTGAGGTCCTGGAATTTCTGTCTGAATGGCTCTACCGTAGAAGAGAATGGGTGAGTCAAAGTCATTCTGCAAATATACAAATATATAAATATATGAATCATTAATCACACAAAATTGAAAAACTAGCTAATAGGTAAAATGAAAGAGAAAAAAATTCTGGTACCAGACATTTTCTTAGACATACAGAATTAATTTCTTTTTTTCTCTTTCTTTTTCCTACATAAACTTCCCCTATTTGTGCCTTCATTATTCCTGGTCCCACCCTTCTTAAATTTCTTCCCAGATCTTCCCCCAAGAAAAAGCTAGCTATATCATTTGCATGTCTGCTTCTTCTTTTAACTTATTCTATTGATACAGACTTGTATCTATATAATGTCATTATTATAATCTGGGTGTCAATTGGATGTACAATTAGAAATATGGTAATGCAGTATAATTTTAGCTGAGATATTAATATTTTGGTTCAACAGCCACTGTGTACTTTGCTCATCTCAATTTAGAGTCACAGGAAAGTAGACATTCTTGTGATCTATGTGTTTGATTTAAATATGTGTGTGTGTGTGTGTATATATATATATTTTTTTAATTTATTTTTTAGATTTGATTGACCAGTATGGTTTTTCCTCAACTTACTAAAGCAACTTCATTTATTTAAACTAACTAAACCTGATATCTTTAATTCTCCTAGATAATAGATTCCTCTTCTGAGTAATTTTTCCAATAAATATTCATTTCCTATCTTTCTAAAATTTTATCTCCTTATAAAATGGTGTACTTAATGACTTTTCCCCAGTCTAACTTTCTAATTTTGTTCTTTTCCTCATTAGATGCCTCAGATAGTATTAAAAATTACCTATTTACTATTATTATAATTCCCCATACTAAGTCACAAAAAAAAAAAATTACTGAGTGCCCCAATCCTTTCTTCCAAGGGTGGACATTCTCCTGTGCATGCCAAATTACTGCACTCAAAAGCAATATATTTTAGCTCCTAAAAGTAGCTCTAACTTTCCTCTTGTCTAAGTACTCAAAGGGTTGCCCAGTTTTTACCTACCTCCCAATTTTATTTTTGCCTACTCAAATAATAATGCTAGACCACATTTTCTCCCAAACCTACTGCCCATTATTACTTCCACCACTCTCCACTGTAAATCCCTTCTCAGAGAGAAGCTCAGATATGGGGAACACCCATTGGAAATAAACTTGCTCTATGTATCACCTTTGACCAAGAGGGTTGCATGCTGTAATTTTCAGACACTTGTAGCATGCCTCTCCCCCAAGTGCCAGCCATTCTGTGTTCAGACTTCCCACTCTAGTGCTCATAGGCACGTAATAAGACTTTTGTTTTTACCAGGGTGTCCTAAATTTCACGTCTCTGAACATTGGATTCGAAACTATGGTGCCTCTTGCCCAGCCACCTTTTTGGCTCATGGCATGAGAGTTCTAGGTCCCCTAGTTACTTCCCAGCTCTGTCAACATTTGTCCCAAGTGGGATTTCCATTAGTGTCAGCAAGGAAAAGCTACCAAGACAACCACAACTTATTATTTGGAACACAGTTATAACCAAACAATACGTAACATTTGTTTCAAGGACAGCTTTCATGTCAGTATGTTAAAATAAGTTAAACATCAGAGTTAGGCCTAATTTAGTTTTTATTAATTAAGCTCAAACAACAGACACTATGCTAGTCTGTGCTACCTCCAATAAAGCTGTGTGCCAGACAGACCACCAATTTAGGGGGAGATGGAAAATATCTCTAGTTAAATAGTAATCAGGGAAGTTTAACACAGAAGAGTTTGACATAGTTCTGAACTATTGTTTTAGAATTTTCATAAGACTGATTCTTTTTTTTAATGAAAACATCATTAGTGAGAAGGTAACGTGCTCAGACGTCAAAGCAACTGGATTTGGAGTCATTACACCAGGGTTCCGGTTCCACTTCTTCAACGCACAATTTATGGATACATGGATAAATCACGTCTACTCCTTGAACTCCACCTTCCTCATTTGTGAAATCTGATGGTCAGACCAGCTCATCCCTTTTGTTCCTTCTAGCTCTGCAATGCATGATTTCACTTCATCCTAAGCTTTAGGAACATCTAAGTCGTGCTCATAACCAAACTGGTGGAATAAATATTTACAAGTTAAACTCAGTGATTTCTCAGTGACTGCTTTCCATTGACTGTTTGTGTCCCCGGCCCCTCCATTTGCACACTGCAAACCTAATGCCCCAGGTGACGGTATTAGGAGGTGGGGGCCTTTGGGAGGTGATTCGGTCCCAAGGACCTTTGTGAAACACGCCTGAGAAGACTTAAGCTTCCGCCGTGTGACATCACAGCAAGACGGCCATGAAGGAACCAGGAAGCAAGCTTCACCAGGCACAGTGCCTGACCATAGGGGCAGCTTGATCTTGGACTTCCAGCATCCAGGACTGTGGGAAATAAATTTCAGTTGTTTACGAACTACCCAGTCTATGATAGTTTGCTGTCTCAACCCTAATGAACGAAGACAGAGACCGAGGTCTCAGATCATCTGTTCAGTTACTTTTACCAGCCTCACTGAATAAAAATCACCTCCTCCTCGTATGTGTCTTCCAAACAGTCCTTCTAAGGAAACGTTCCTGACTTCAGTTACAAAGGCAGGAAACGGGCAAGGAGCATCACGTTGCAGTACTGACCACGTGACCTTTTTATACATTTGATGGCACGCCCTGAAGCTTTATCCTCCTTGAGTCTGTTCCTTGCTTCCAAATGTTTTGAAAGAATTAAAGCTACTTTAGCAAGAGACATTCCCCTTGCAAGACATCTTCCCAAAGAACAATAGGTAATGCCTCACATAGGACACAGATGCCTCTATTACAGCAATTATGGATGGTTATTACTTTTGATTAAAATTATATTAAATAGCACTTGAGAAATAAGGAGAGATTTAATTATACTGTAAAAATTGTCAGCCTTTCATTTTTAACATCTGTCAGACAGGCATGCCAGGAGCAACGGTGTGGAGTATTTGCCAGACACCTAGTCAACAGACCCCTATGAATCATCTGGGATCAGAGGAGGAGTGATTTCAAACAGGGTACTTTCCCAATCTGATGACTTGATCCAACTTAAATACATTTAAGGGCTTCCTGATTCAAATTTTTCTTCATTTCTATAGGGGAAAAAAAGTGTTTCCAGTTTTCCTGCTTTTTATTGTGATGGATTTGATCTGGCACATCCTGCCGGCACTACAGCAGAGAGCTGGAATTCTGCAAAGAGAAGCTTGTTTCCCTGAAAGGTGCCAAACGTGGTGTGTTTTGTTGCCCTTGTGTGATGTTTCTGGAAAGGTTATTTTTAACTTTGATGTTTAAAAGACAAAATCACTGCAGCCCTGGAAAATGTTTTTGGCCTAAACAGTTTGGAATCAATGTTAACTAATTAGCAGACAGGCAGGAGGGGCCCAGGCAGTCGCTGATGATGTTCTTCTAGTAGGTAAACCCTCTCCTTTGAGTTCTTCTTTCAGTCGTCAATATATGGACCAGTGGAGTGAAATGTGACTTTGTAAAATTAACAGCCTCTTGGGGCCTCTGTTCCTCCATCTTTAAAAAAAGAGGGTTTGGAGCAGATAAGCATGCCTCACTTGAAAATTCAATAATCTTCAAGAGTCGCTATCTCAAGGTGGTTGAGTTTATGGCTCTGTTTTCTTCTTAATTTTAGGATCTTAAAATTTATTTTTTCTTCTCATTTTCTTTCCTTCTCCTTTTTTTTTTTTTTTTTAACCAATAAGCTGAAGCTGCTTTCAAAATAACAAAATGCTATTTATTTCCCATCTGTAAAACAAAACAGGTGCAAATTTCTGAGTTAGCTCTTCCCTATGTTGGTTTCAGGTGTAACTCTGAGCCATTCTGAGGGCAGCTTCCTCTGGGCCCCATCACAGCACCATAAGGTAGACAGACAGGCCTTTAATTCCGAACTACAGGCAGGTCCCTCCTCTGGTTGTGCTGCAGCATGGCTCACTGCAGTCCGGTTTGTCCCATTCCTTCGCAGGTACTAGTGCCTCAGAGATAACTGCTAATTTCTTGGGTCCTGAGACATCCCTGTACAAAGATGGTAGCCCTAAGGGGCACAGATTTATTGACATACATTGCAGGTGTGTTCGAATTCTCTCTCCCGTTTTTGCTCTCAGGACTTCTGGACTTAATCTCAAAGGTATTCAGACCAATTTATTTACCGATTTACTGAGTGAATCTTCAGTGAGCATCTTCTGTGTGCTTGGTATTATTCTAAGGCCTGGGGTACAGAACCTGATCCATTTCCTCATGGAGCTTACGCTCTAATTATAAAGTTACTTTTTGACCCCACAGTCATGCCCTGTATGCTCCCCTTTCATAACAGCTGGGATGACCCAGAAGCCATGAGCGTCTATAAATTTCTAGGTAAAGAACTAGCCATACCTATTTGTGAAGTGATAATGGAGGCTGTTATTTATTGAGTTATTTGAATGTATAGAAATAAGCCACAAGTGTTTGTAATCTTCAAAATAATGCCATCAGATTCATGTCATTACACTGGGACAATTAAATACCATTTTATAGGCGAGGAAATGGCAACTATTAAAATGACGTCACTTGCCCAAAGTTGCACAAGTTTGAAGCGATACAATCCCAACTGGACCTACGTCTTTATAACTTCAAAACCTTGCTCTTACATGTATATCAAACTGTGGCTGAAATAAACAGCCATCTGAATCACATGAATTGGGAGAAGTCAGAAATTTCTGCCACAGAATATTTTTCTCATTCATTTGATTAATCCTGCAGTTACCCACTGGTTGTTCATTATTGGGATTAAAGTTTTTTCACTTAATAAAAGTGAGAAAGCATGAAAGGGATAATGAATTAAGCTATCACCATTTAGCAACACTTTGTTGCGGACTCTTCATAAAATTTCCTACTATGCACAATAAAAAGAGAATACTGACTTTGAGGTTCGGTGATCTGGGTTCTTTCTTCCCCCTTGTCTTACTAATGGATGCCACATAAACACACTTCATAAGACGAACAAACTACTTCGGTGTCTATTTGTAGGTATGCTGTGGAAGACCTTACTGTCAAAACTGAAAGGTTTGAGATTTTTTTCCTTCTCGCAGGCTAACAAGCCAGCTGAAGTTTCATGGATGCTGGCAGATGACACGAGACTCCTGGGTCAGAAACAAATGACTTGATTACTTACAGGACAGCAAGCAGCATGAACAGCAGCGTGTCTGACATCAGTACCCCTGGCCTCAGTTCCTTCAAGGTGCTCTAAAGACGAACAGATGATCCCTGCACACACAGTGGGTTGTGCTACGGAAGTGGGGAGCTCAGTTTAAGGAAACTGAATATTTTGTATTCATAGTAAGTAAGCGTGCCTTCCTTGGCTCCTCAGAGGATAGTGTTTTGTTTTTTTGTTTTTTTAAAGCTGTTTATTATATAAACATTTTTGATAAGATGTCCAGAACAAAGGCAGTCAGTGTTCCTTCCTACGAAACATGCAGAAATGTGAGAGACCCATGGAGAACTGTCTTGCAACACTTGTGAGTTGACAATGTCCCTCCTTCTTGGAATGACTTCTCTCAGATCTCACTGACTTTTCTTAAGTTTCTCATATGTTTCTGTAAACCGTATGCCCAAAAATGAATCTCTAGTCTTCTCTACCTATACCCATTTTTTTTTTACTACCTTTACTTTTCCCTTTACCTTAATATTCTGAATTATCTTCTTTTCTTTTAAAAACTTGCCATATTTATATTTTTGTAGGCCACCTGAAAAGTCATTTAAAAACCAATTAACTACTATGCGACACACCACCCCAAAATTTAGTGACTGACAACAACAATGAACAATGAATTCTCACAATTCTGTAGATTAGTTGGCTAGTTATTTTGCTCCTTCACCTGGGTTCATTCCATGCTGCTTCATTTAGCTTGAAGGTAGGTTGGTCCATGATGCCTCCATTCATATGATGGGTGCTTGGTGATAACCTCAACTGTCCTTCACGTGGCCTCTCATCTTCTAGTCAACTAAACTCCTTTTCTTAACCTGGTGGGCTCAGGACAGCACTCTGTGAAGAAAAATGCAGAAGTTGAAAGGTCTGTGAGGCCCAGTCTTGAAACTTACACAATACAGTTTCTACCAGAGTCTATTGGTCAAAGCAAGTCACAAGACCAGCCCAGATTCAAGAGGATAAAGAAACAGATTTCATCATTGGATGAGAGGAGCTGCGAAGAAGTTATGACTAAAAAATAATGTACCCAACTGGAGAGCTAATGAGCAAACTTACTTCCCTGTGACTTTCAGTAAATCACTTTACTTCTTTGGAATTTAGTTTCATCACCAGTAAAGTCCAATATAAACTTCAATGACATGCAAGATCCCTTTCCGATCTCAGTATTCATGTATCTAAGATACTTTCTAAAGTGCTGTTTCCTGAGATGAATGAGGTTGACGAAAGAGGAGAAAGAGACTATGAGCATTGATCTGAAGGTGTGTGTAAGCTCAGAGATAGATGAAAAGATTTACCTGTGTTATTTGGGGTGTACTCAGAATACCTACACATGGTCACTGAAAGGGGAGTTGGGGAAAGAGATGTGATAAAGGCAACCTGAGTATTTAATAATTTTGTTCACAGTGAGTTATACATGTTGCATCCCGTCTAGATGATTCTAAGTGTAACTGCAAAATGAGGGAATTTAGATTTTGTATTTCTCTAGCTTTCCTACCCCTAATGTGAAGAGTTGTATTTAACATAATTAGACGTCCAGATGATTTGACAGTAAGTCTTTTAAAATGACTGGACGTTCATATCAAGACCTCAGTGACTGAATTGGATGTTATTAATAGTCTCTGTGTTTCAGGATCTTCAGGTACAAAGCAGAATAAAGGTAATAAGAATAAATTCAGGTAAATCCAATTCACTGAAAAATCAATTTGCCTGTTGATGAAAATAACAGATAGCAAATTAATAGATTGCCATATTGGTTAGGATTTTCCCCCTCAGATTTCACCCCCAAATCCCCCCCCCCCCAACTGCCTCTCAGCATTTCAGTTGCTTAGTTCTTAGTCTGGTTTCGTTTAATGTCAGGATCATATGTGTTGCCTATTTCAGTTTATATTCAAATGAATTTTCCCATATGTGTAAATGCCTCTCTTCTTTGTATCTTTAAGCTTTTTTTTTCCTCTTCCCCTAATTCGCCTGCCTCTGGGAGCACAACGGTTGAAAAACTGGTCTTAGTTCTTCTTTAAAGTATTTGATATGTTTTGTAACTACGGTGACTTGCGAATCGATCATATGGTAGATTATTTTTCTGCAAGTTAGCTTTTGGAAAATTGGCTTTTGACAAATTTGTCATTTTGCAAATTGGCTATTTGAACTATTTGTCATTTAATGACTTGGTCATTTGCTGAGTTTGTTATTTATTGCATTGGTCTTTCCAATAATTGGCTATGATTTAATTGACTTGGGGCCAGCAGTGGACCAGAGCCAGCGTGCCCCAGATCCATGAGGCTCTACTGTGCAGATCTTCTCTAAGTTTCTGACTCAGTACATAAAATTGTCCGTGATGGGAGTGTTTAGACCACAGAAATCCGCAAACACTACAAGTGAAGGCTCTTTTCTTTTTGGAGAACTAGTTTCCCAGCCCACCATTTCCTAGAGCCCATCAATTCTTAACAGTAAACCAGTTAAAAACTCAACTTCCTATACAAACTTCCTAAAACCAATCAAAATATTCATGGCATTCAAAGAGTTACCAAAGAAGTCGATTTGGTATAGTCCCACCAGTAGGTGACAATGATTATAACAGTGACAAAAGTATCAGCTAGCAATACTAGCCTTGTCTCTGTATCAAGTACGAGAGAGGTCACTTTACATGTGTTCTTCCATTCAATCTTTGACTACGAATAAGAGATAGGTATTATCATTCCCATTTTATGAGTGAGAAAATTGCAGCTCAGCAAGAGTCAAGATCTGATTTCAAGATTATTTTCCATTTTGCTTCATAGCCTTTTGTGGCTGAAATTCAGAGGTTCTACATCTAAAAGAAAATGATCTCATTTTTAAGGTAAGGAGATGAAGGAACTGGGAGAAGGTTAAGTGTCATCATAACTGTATTGATTGAAACTCATAGCATTAATAATATAACCTATATGAATCCACATACAGACTGGGAGTGCTTTTCTTAAAAAAAAAATTGTATGAAGTGACTGACTTTCGGCATCTTTGCAGCAATCTATTAGGATGTATCTTGATGTGGGCCGTTAGTCACAATTTTCTAAACATGTGCCCCTCATGATATTTCTGCATCAGGAAGGGAATTCAGAAAAATGGATTCTACTCAAAAAATCATATTTGAGAGTTAAACGATACTTTTGTATTTTGAGATATGTTTGGTAATGGGACAACTGCTTACACCTCTCCGTTGATCTATAAATACATACTTCCAAGCACTTCAGTAAATTAAATTACTGGCTATTTCATGCACAGAAAAATGACTTAACGTTATCTATATCTCAGGACAAAGGATATTTACAGTGATCTCTGGAATGGGACCACCAAATGGTGAACAATTACATAGCATGCCTGAAAGTAAGGGCATTCTTACAAACACCATCACCAAATGTCATTCCAAATACGGGTATGATGAACCAAAACATTTGCTAGGAACCCATGTGCTTCAAATTAGTTTCCAGGGGGTGGATTAAGAACTGGGCACAATATAGTTGACTAGCTAGAGCAATTAAGATTCTTAAAAGCACACTGCTTGGGTCTTCTGTCCAGTTTTCCTAGTTATCTTTAAAATCTGTGATAAACTTGTTTAAGCTTGGATCGGTTTATTTCTTATACAGATTTAAATGTTCAGAGAAGAAAAAGACTTAATCCTTAAGACTTCAAATTAAGCCATGGAAAGAAATCAAAGAAATTGTTTTTTCAAATCTCCTGATGGCTTGCTAAAGCAGTTAACAGATGCATTTAAGTAACCAATGCAGAGTTGTTTTTTAATCTGTATATAGGATTAACAGTAAGCCAGTAAGTAAAGTATATGAAGCAGCTTGGGATGTAGTAAAAGAGAATTATAGAAAATATGGCCTCATATTTCCTTTATCTTTTTTCTTTATTTTTTTGGAAAATGAACGAAAGAAATCAGGAAAGAGTTATCTTTTCCAGAGAAATTAGCAAGTTAATAAAAATGAACATAGATCGCCAGTTTTAGAGAATACTAATAATTAGGCAGTTACGCGTACTATTTGAATAAAGACTTGCATTTCATAGCAGAAATCCTTTTATTGTTAATTAAATAGTGCCATATTCTTGTTCACTCAATTTCCTGATTAAGAAAGCACATTCAAAGACTAGATATCTTTGATGGCATCTAACGGTTGCTAATATAAATGCACAGGAAGGAGCGACATATGACAGGCGTGCAAACCCCAATCAATAAAACTCCAGCCATCACCACCGCAAGTCTTAAAGAATTGATTTGACTTAAATGGAATTTTCCATTTACCGAAAGGTATATGGACTTTTATGTCCAGGCACTAAGTAAAATCTGGAAGTGGCCAGATTGAAAGAGAAAGAAGAAATGATGCTAAGTGAGTTTATAATTTTCATGAGATAATGAGGAAGGATGTTTCTTGTATTTTCTATTTCCAATGCACCTACTAGGATGCTTTGAAGGCAACATGAGATTAGTATATCTTTACTGGTGACTTACAGTTGACCCCTGAACAACTGTTGGGTTAATCCACATATATTTTACAGTCATAGTTGGCCCTCTATATTCATTTGTGTTTCCTCCACATCTGTGGATTCAACCCAGCACAGATCATGTAGAACTGTAGTATTTACTATTGGAAAAAAAATTTGCTTATAAATGAACCTGCATAGTTTAAACCCACATTGTTCAGAGATGAACTGTTTTTAACTTCTCCCTCACATTTCTGTAACCGATTTCTGGATTTCTTCCGCAAGTGAATTCAGGGATTTGTATGCCTTTGGAAATGAGATCATCTCAAAACATAGAAATACCTGGGGGAAAAAAAGATGAAAAAGAATGAAGATGAACAGTTTTGAAAATAAACACACAAATAAAACTTTTGTGCATCAAAATCATATCTCTATATGCATCTATGTGCAATATACATAAAAGTGAACAAAAAATAAGAATGTGAACCAAACCTTCAGTAAATTATTTGTTGCTACATGATGTTCAAAGGAGAGTTTCAGCAACTTGCTATTCAAAGATGGACCAAAAACTAGCTATATTAGCATAACTTGGGGGCTTGTTAGAAATGCAGATTTTGGGGTCCCATTTTAAGTCTCTTGCATAGAAATCTGCCTTTTAATAATGACCCCAAGTGATTTTATTTGCACATTAAAACTTGAGAAGCAGCGTTTCAGAGAGCAAGACCCTAGAACTTGGCCACTGGGCTCTACACAAGGCTTGGGAACTCGACTCTGCTTTTAGTTCTGTGAAAAGCTCAGCACCCTTCCAATAAATTCAATTTTTTCTAAAGCTAAGTTAATTTTTAAAATTTGTAACAAATATAAACTTAAATATAAAATGCAATGTTTAATAACAGAGGCAAAGTTAAACACGATATATGTATTGTATTCATTAAATACAAAGGTTATGAAGTCTATGTGAATAAGAAAATTTATGACAAAATGCTAATAAAATTATGATTTAATCTACATGAAGCCTGTAGGGAATAGCAAAAATAATCTTGTTGGGATTTTTATGATGAGTTATTCTTTTAACATTTTTACTTTTTGCTACTTCCAGTTTTAATGCATCATTACATGAATTAGAATTATATATTTTAAAAATCAATGTGCCAATCTGGGGTGAGAGGCAGATGGTAGAGACATAACAAAATTAGCCATTAGTGGACTATTATTAAATAGATAGCATATATGGGAGCGTTCATTATACTCTTCTCTGTGCTTTTGTTATGTATACAAATTTTCACTAAAAATATGTAAATAAATAAAATTGGATAAAAAGTTGTTGCTTCTCCAGATAAACACATAGTAGGATCTGAAATTACCATGTCTCTGAATTTAAACTCCTTTTGGCCTTGATTTGTCAATTACTAGCTTGGCTATGTGATATCCATCAAGTTATTTACTCTCTCAAAGTTTATTTTTTTTAATAGACAAAAGGAGGATAGTATGTAACAAAGACTTAGAGTAAATATTAAATTTAAAAAAATACACTCACACACACACACACAGAAAATCTTTAGCACCAATCATGAAACATATTATATATCAATGAATATTAAACTCTCCTATCTTTGATCACTCTCATCTTCCCCTCTCTTTTTCATACCAACTGTCCTAAATTAGTCAAAATAATTAAAAAGTAATTCACCTTTTTTTTAAAGTCCAGACAAGATCATGTAATTTAACTTAGTTATAATGGGATTCTTCTCATATATTACTAATGGGACATGTTGAATCAAGTGCACTGATGTAAATTAGTGTATAACTTTAATACTAAGAACAGGTAGTGTTTAAAGAATTTTTGATATGAGTCAGGCAATATTTAGTATTTCGGATGTATTAACACCTTTAAAACTCAAAGTAGCCAAAGACCTAGCTAAGGTCCATAAAACAATTGATCTCCTTTTATAGATGAGGGAAACTGGAAAGTTAGGTACCCTGACGAAGGTCACAGACATGGCAGCTGATGGGATAGCCTTTAACTCTAGGATAGAGGACGATTAACTACAGCCTGTCAGCCAAATCTGGTCTGCCATTTGTTTTTGTATGGGTTCTGAGTTAAGAATTGTTTTTACATTTTCAATGAGTGAGGAAAAAAAACAAATGAAGAATAGTATTTTGTGACGTATGAAAATGACATGAAATTTATATCTTAGTGTCCGTAAATAAAGAACACAGCTGCACATTTTCATTTACATATGTCTACAACTCAATGCTAGAGCTGAGTATTTATAGCAGTTATCCTTAAGGCCTGAAAAGTCTAAATTATTTACAACCTGGTCCTTTACAGAAAAGTGTGCCAACCTGTACTCTGGGTGGTCTGACTTTAGAGCCAATTGACTTAATTCTTTATTCTAAACTGCCTCACTAAATCCTAACACAGTGTATCCTTTTAAAATTCATGTACCAAAGGAATAACTGAAGAAGAAGGAAAAGGATGTTGGGGGGTGAGTGGAGAGGAAGGGGAGGAGAAGAAATAAAAAGAGAAGAAAATTTATAAAGTGTTTTTTCTGATAACTTCCACATGGGTATTATTATTTAATTTTTTTTTTTTTTTTTTTTTTTTGCTTATCTCAGTAAAGAAGAAGAATACCCAAAAATGTTCCTTTGTTAAAAGCCAGATCAAGTTCCATACCCAAAGTATAAGAAGTGGGAGTATATGGCTTTGGTTTGGCTCTACCATATGTAAAAAGCACATATGGTTTTGCTCGTATGTTCTGAATTTTTCTGGTGTTTTTGCTTTGGGTGACTCTTTTTTGCATTGTCTACAGTCTGTCTGGCTGGTGTCCTTTACCTCATACATAAAGAGCCAGTGGAAAGAGAAAGCTCAGTGATGTCATGAGGAAGGTAAAAACTGGGTCCAGTATTCTCACCTCTGGGTACCGTGCCCTTTAAGGCTCCCAATAGTTCCCATTCTTACATTTCCCGGGTCATCAGTTTCTACCCACTCTCTTCTCTCCTTCCATGAGGTTTCTCTTACTTTCATTTTCCCTGAGCCTAAGTATTAAGTTAAAATTGTGTGTGTGGATGTCCCCTCACCCCGATATTGCCAGTACCCATGGCCAGTCGTGTGGAAGGCTTGGATCTTGCTATACATTCTCTTTCATGGAGGAGTAAATGCCTGGATTCATAGCCCACCCTCTGTCTCTATTACCCGCCTTAAATCATCTTTCAGGAGGCAAGTGCTGATGCTGCTGCTTCAGAAAACTTCACTTTTTGCTTTTGCTGTTTTTATTTTTAACTCAAGAACTTAAATACACACACACACACACACACACACACACACATACACATATGTTGGGTGTATGTGTGCTTTTTCCAAGTAGGAAGTGAGGAATTTGCATGACTAGTTGGATTTACCTTGAGGACAAGAACATTATCTGTAGAAAAATTGCTCCACGTACAACCTGTCACATTTTTTCCCCTTTGTTTTGTGTGTTGCAAATGCAATCAAAAGAGTGAAATGTGATTTTCATCTGAGTGTCCTGAGGCAAAACCTCTAATAATGTTCTCCTTCTGTTCACTCATATAAACCTTAATGGAATGGATGTCACCTCTCGGGGCGGGGGTGGGAGTGGGGGATCCAAGATCCCTTTGAGTTTGTCTCTGTTGATTAGCCAGCTCTGGAATGTTAAACAGCCTTTGATCTGGTGACAGCTGCCTACATAGGGGAATGGTTTAAAAAAAAAAAAAAAACCACTTTACTTGCTTTCAAATTGAGCTTCTCAATACTTTAGATTCTCCCCCACAGCTAGGAAGATGACTGTTAGGGATTCTGCTTCCTCTTAGTGGCTTTGCTGGGTTCAACTGAATGGCTGAGAGTTCTACTTCATATTCTCAGGATATTCATGTTTGTTTTATTTACATCTCTAATTTGACTTGGTCTTTTTGCAAATTCTCTGTGGACTCTCTTCTATCCACTCCGTAGTAAGTCTGGGCGTAAGGCTGGATCATTATCGGATTCTTTAAAGGCTAATGAATGCACCTCTCTGTGTTCAAATCCCACTTCAGTGCCCAAGTGTGAAAACAATTTTCTGACAGATTGTTGTTTGGTTTTGCATCCAATAAACTGTGTCTCTAAAAAGGAGAGACCAAAGTAGTCTAGTATTTGTGTTAAAAGGCTTTGCTCATATGTTCTGAATTTTGCTGGTGTTTTGCTTTGGGCAACTCTTTTTTGCATTGTCTATAGTCTGTCTGCCTGGTGTCCTTCATCTCGTACATATCTGAGTCCTTTAAATTATTTTTACAATATATCACTTATTCCCCAAAAATGGGAAAAATGATTTCATTGTGAATACCTACTTTGATCAATTGATAATGACTTCTTAGTTTACTGTGTTGTGAAAACTTCTGAGATCACAACTCGGCTCAGTAGAAACATTCCACAATTAATTTTTAATGTGTGCCACCAGCAAGGCTTTTCTGTCTTGGTATTTGTCATTCCTATCCAATAGGATGTTTTGAATTTTAAAGTTCTAGTTATATTCATCCTTTTGTTTTCAGAGGGGGGAAAAAGTCATTTCTTCTAAGGGTTGAACTTTCAGGATGCAAGGATTATTTTTCTATCTCTTTGATGTCTTTTTCTTGCTCTCATCTAATTCCTCACACTTAGCACATACGTGGCTCTACATGAAGCAGAAACTTGAAGAGTGAATGCATGGGGATGCTCTTTCCTGAGGCAATAATTGTGCAGCCCAAAAAAGGAAAAATTAATAATTTTTATACTCATAATTCCAATCAGGACTACTAGGGGCATCTTTTCATTAATTTTAATATGGAATTGTATTATTCACAGTCCCAATAGGAAACAGGTAATGAACTCAAAAGTGGGGTTTGAGACATGACAGTTAAATTCAATACATGATTCTGAACTCAAGCCTGTATTAGGATAAAAGAACGAATATAAAGTTGTTATTAAAACAATTGAAAAATACAATTAATATGGACTACAGATCAGTGTTTCAATGCTAAGTTTCCTGAATTTAATAACTGCACTGTGGTTTTGTGAAAGGGTATATTTGTTACAAAGAAGACACACCAAAGTATTATGGAGGAAATTGTTTATAGAAATTAATTTTACAAATATTTATTAATGTATAAGTATGAAGAAAGGATATGACAAAATAAATATTACAAGGCAATAAAACTGGTGAATTTGGGTAGAGGAACATAAGATTTCTCTGTATCAATTTTTAAAATATTTCTATAGTTTTGAAGTTCTTTCAAAATAAAAGTTTTAAAAAGGTGGTGCAACTGAACAGCGTTTAAGGAAGAGACTGACATGGTGAAGTGAAACCAGCACAGTCAGCAAAGCGCGCTGGGGTTAACAACAGCAGGAATCATACAGCCTCGCGGTCCATAGGTCCAACTAGAAGGGGCTTTACCAGAAGAAACCAGAGAGAACTGTCACTGTAACACACAGGAAAGCTGATGCAATTCTGTGCAAGAAATAGGAGCCAGCTGAAAAGTAACTGAAGGAAGAAATACAATGATGTTTCTTTTTGTCTTCATTTCCCCTACTGGCGCCTCTCTCTGGATGAACTCAACCAAAAATCTACAGGGCAAAAAAGCTTGGTTGATACATTGGGTAGAGGTCAGCCACGTGGACAAAGGACAAGCTGGAGTAGGGTGGACAGTGGGACTGCAGGGTACAGAAAGACCAGTCTTGTACATGGGGTGGACCCTTGGCCTCGTCTTTATTAACCATAGATACGTGCAAAGGAGGAACCATCATGCTGGCCCAGCCTACCTTGTATCTCTCAAGCATTTGATGCTCTATCACTGACCACATGTTCATGTGTTTGTTCATCTCCAGTGTCAAACTGATTTAATATCCGGGCTGTATTTTTGCAACTTTCTTGCAAATGTCCAATTTCCCTTAAATGAGATTGGGTAGAAACTGGACCATTATCAAAAATGATATAGACATTGCTTTGGACTCTTTATGATATGTTATTTTTATTCAGAAATTTTAATACATACAACTTTTTTTTTCTGAAGGACTGAAAATACTTAACATGATGCATTTTTACTGAGGGCACAGCAAGACAGTATGGTTTTCATTCTACAGAGTGAGAACACAAAGAACAGAAAGGCTAAGAAGATTCTAATTGGAAGCTTTGCAAAAGTGGAATTTTAAAGAAAATGTGCTGGATTCAACTATGAATGTTCCTTGCATAAATATGAAATTTATAACACCCATGGTTAAGCTTTTAAAAGCTATTAATAAGTGTATCTATGAGTAATTAAGGCGGAATCATAACTAGCTGAAATTCTATGCTTATAAATAGAAAGAAGTCTTGAAGTCATATTTCAACTTCTAAATGCAACTTAGCAACTCAAAATGTTTCGCTTTCTAGATTGAGTCTGTCCTGTATTTCACTGCTTCCGGTTCCTGTTTGTGGACTCCATTCAGGAAAACTTTGTTCTACGTTTCTCCTCTTGTGGATGCTGTATTGTGCTGCTCAGATCCTCCCTTAGAATCGAAGAACTGACTCCCCAGCTGCTGGTAGTACACCCGGCAGACGGTCTCAGCCAATAAAGTTGACATTGACCCTTACATCATATCAGATAAGAAAATTAATTTGGAAGCATGCTTATAATTATTCAAACTAGTGACATTTTCAATTGCATGTTAGCTACCAGGCTAACCAACATGGTAGTTACCCAAAGGTTTGACTCTTGGAAATGAAATTTTTTAAGAAAAAATTTAAATTGCATGATTATTTTATATTCTGGGATGCTACACCTGTTGTGTACTAGACAGAAAATAAACGATAGTTGCTTTTCCTTTCCGTAAGAGCAGGCATTAGCAAACTACAGTCCGCAGTTCAAATCCACCACACTGCCTTATTTTTTTTAATAAAACTATATCAAAACAAATTATTGCCTGTTCAAGTATATATTATCTATGGTTGCTTTTGCCCTACAATGGCAGAGTTGAATAGTTGCTACAGAGATCACATGGCCTGCAAAGGCAAAGATCTGGTCCTTTATGGAAAAAGTCTGCAGCTCCTGCCTTACTGCATTGTGTAGGAGTTTTCATTTTTCATTACTTAAGAAATAGTAGACCAAGTCAACTTTGAATCAATTAAATATGCAAAATAAAAGTGCTTTGCTTTAGAGCTTCCTTTTCTCTTTCACTCTAAGAAATTATCAGTGGTGGGGGGGAAGAACAAAGTCTATCATGCTTAAGGGAAACTCAGTAGATAAAAGCAGTGGGGATATCTAGAAAGAATACACATAGCCTCCGGTAAATAAGTTTCTGCTGCCGTCCTTTTACTCATCACAATGGTGCCTAGGGAACCCTTTCATCACTTTTATTTTGTTCAATAAAAATAAAGATATTAAAAAATGTTAATTGGGATGAAGCATAAACCTAAATATGAAAGGTTAAAAAAAACTTACAGAAAAAGTGTAGAAAAGTATCTTTAAGACCAAATAGTCATCAAAGTTGAACACATACCTTACTTATGACCTAACAATTCCATCTTAAGGTATATATTCAAGAGAAATAGTGCATATATAACCAAAAGACATGTTCATATCAGTTTTATTAATAATGACTCAAATGTAAAAAGAATCTAAGTATTCAGCAAGGGAACATGGATACATTAATAGTGTGGTTTTATTTTTAATAATGGTATATTACAAAGCAATAAAAAGAATGTATTACTTACAGATGCATTCACATGGATTGATTTCACAGTCATCATGCTGGGCAAATGCCTCATGCAAAAGAGTATATGTTGCATGATTTCATTATACAAAATTTAAGCGTAGGCAAACTAATTGACGGTGATAGAAGTAAGAAGAATGTTTACCTCTGGAATAGTTCATAGACTGGTAAGTTGCATTAGGGCACCTTTTGCAGTAATGTTTTCTACGTGGATCTTGAAGGTGGTTAGGTGAATACGTACCTCTATGAAAATTCATGGAGCTGTACGTCTAAGATTTGCTGACTTGATGCATTTTGCTAAGTGTATTTTAAGCCACAATTTTAAACAACAACAACAGCAACAAAAATACAATACACAATTCAGAGTAAACACAGAAATGACAAATACATCTCTCATAATTACTTGAACTGGAAGAGACCTCAGGGATTATCTATTTTAATGTTTTACAATTAATATTCTGACTTATCCTAGGGCTCAGTACAAGTGCCTCAATGGTTTGTGGAGAGAAGCATCAAACAAATGGGTCTTTTCCTACCCCATCAGTCCTCATTCTTTCATTTTTGTCTAGCTTATATGTTGATCTTCGTAAGTGCTGGTTTTGCAAACTATTAAGAGAAGACTGAAAATCAGATTTAGTTCAATATTCTGGAAGTCTTTAGATAAAGATTTAAACATGCCTAAACATGCTTACCTTCAATATGGCAGTGTTTCTATAGTTGTTGACTGGTCCACCCCCTCCCCAAGCAAGAAATCTGTATGAGAAGGACCCAACTCAATCAAATAATGCGGGGTTGCAATGCAATGAGAGTGCCTTAATAGACTGCAAATACACATAGAAGGAACAGAGTTCTTAAAATTATCTCTGAGAGAATGCTTTTTCTTCATCCAGGGAATGGAACTAGAGGGAGAAACAGACTCAGAGACTTGATATGACTCTAAGGATCAAAGATGTTGAGCCAAGGGGAATCAGGGAGCTTGAGCAATTAGTTTAAAAGTCAATGGATTGGTGTTAGTAAAAGCAAGTGTTTATGTGACGTTAATAGACCCTTTGCATTCATGGGATGTATATTATGCCTCTATCTCTTTGTGAATGATTCTAAAATTCCATTAGATGCATAAATTATTTTGTTGAGCTGAAGAATAAATTATGTAAAACAGATAGGTGAGAACAAGTTACTTTGCTCTTGAATGAATCAGCCTATCATCAACCAAAACCAGTTCTAAGTCAGGTTTCTATTTCTCACTTAATATATGATCCTATTTTATCCTGTAGGAAACCTTATTTTTTTTTTTTTTTTTGGCTAAGATAATCAGAAAACTGTACACTATAGTGCTTGATTGGCAAAATCTTGATGGCCTTCAAACACATTTACTGGAAATTCTGAAGAGATCCAGAAATGGAAAAACATACTAATGCCAAAGATTTGAGATGTTATGGATTTATCGACTGTGTTTTTGTGTACATTTTTTGGTGGTGGGCAGTGAAGCTGGTATAAGGTGCACATTGGATGATAATGCCTTTTCAATTTGATTTTCTGCAGTGATAGCAACTGGAATGGACCCAGCTCACAGGGAATTCCGAAACTGTTAGCCATAACCACCTAGAGATTATTTTCTTTCTAACCATAAGTCTAGGTAAACACAGATTGAGTCACCAGCTCCTATAAGTCCAATAAACGGTTGCCTTGTTAATTGATAACCATTGTGTTCCTGAAGCTGACAAATTGAAATATAAGTTTTAACAATATGGTAGCATCAGAGTTAAGCTGATTTAAATAAGGCGAAACATCTATAAATCATCTTGTCAAATCCTGCAATCACAGTAATGTATCAGATTTGGAGATTTATGAAAACAACTTCATGGTTTTAGAGCCTGTCCTTCATGGACAGAAACTAACACATTCTCGAATCAAATTAAAACCTTAATCATGTAACAAACCGCAAGTACTTATATGCATGTGTGCAGCATTAGGTTGAAAGGTACCTGTATGTTTTTGTCTACATGTTGAATACTCATCTCTGCTAATAGATTCTGGCTCAGACAAAACATTTAAAGGCCCTCTTTGTGTTCCTTGTCCTTCAGCATGCTGATTCAGCATATCTGGGGGATATTGCTTTGGGAATGCATTATTTCTGGAAATATAGTCTGCATGGTCAAAAATGCTGATTCAGCAAAGTGATGATGAGCTGTGTGTGGAAATGTGAGGATTTATTGCAGCTTTTAAGATGAGGGCCAAATCTTTGGGATGAGGTAAGGTCGATAGTTTGCTTGCTATTAGTCCATTTGTGCAGTATACTGGAGATAGAGGTATGATAGTTTAGATAAATGTAGTTACAAGCTCTAAAAGAATCTGGGAAACAGGTTTCTTATTTTAACAATTCGATACATTTTATGGCTTAGCTCTTTGTCGTTTTTTAATTTCATTATTTAAGTAAATCAGAAATCATATTATAATTCTTGGAAATGTGCATATTTCATATTTGACAATCATTTACAGTACTAAGTAACTAAAATATATGTTTTATATTTCTGATAAAAGCACAGGATGTTAATTTTACCAATGCCAGCTTAGTTGGAGCTATAATTTTGAACCATTAAACATAGAAATTATCTTAGAGAATATGATTTTATGTGAATACCATCTGTGGAAATTAAGATAAGGAAAAGATCAGGGTGTTCAAAAAGGTTTGGAAAGCCATAAAAGATTTGGGTGGGACTTTATGCTGTGTCTTCTATGCAATTAATAAATGTTTTCAATTTAATTAAAAAAAAACCCTCACAAACAAACTGGGTGTTTCCAAAGTACAACCCACATCATTAAGTATTCTTTAAAGTAAGTTGAATTAAATTGATATTAGCACTACAGGGAAATATAAACAACCAAAAGATAGGTGATATAGCAGAAAACATTGTAACTCAAATACCACCAGGTTTAAAACATGTTTAGGAGTCAAATTCAAAGACTGGTTTTCCTTGATCAAAACTGAAAATAATGAAGAGTTGCTAAAAGTCTAGAGACAACCAGAACACACTGGATAGTCCTGCTTTAAAATTAGAAAACCTGCTAGAGACCTTCGCTGAGTGAAGTGACGAGTCATTAGCAGGAAAAGGTGAGAAACTAAATAAGATAGGTTTTCAAGGACAATCTTGTAGAGCATTGTAAATTAATCCTAATATGAGGAGCCCAGGGAGCTCTTTTAACTTTTTGAGTTGAGAAGTTAAATGGTAAGTGAAAAGTGAGAAAGCTGATTTGAAGCAAGATATGAAAATGAATGCTAGAGCAAAATTGAGAGTTTTAAAAGTTGGGCAGGGAGATTATTTAAAATCCAGTTTAGAGATGACCTTCAATGTTTTTGAGAGATGGGAAGGAAGTGAAAAGTAGAAGAATATGTCACCTAAGGAAATATCTCTTTGGCATAAAGATTATTTTGAGAAACTGCAGATATAGGAGAAGCTTTGAAAAACCAAAGAAGTTACCCTTTGTAAGGGAAACTTAAATGTATAAAGAGAATCTCTATTTGTAAGAGTGTCTTCTTCCCTATACCAGGAAGAAAAGGATGACTGTAAATTGTGAGAATCTTATGAATTTGGAAGGTAGGACTTAAATCTTCAAAACAAACTTTATCGTTGTTTACCTTGTTTTTCTTGATAACCTCTCATAATTGACCTCCCTTTTGCCTCAATTTCTTTCTTTTGTCTTGACAGAAGATGGTATTTATCATAGCAAAAAAAAAAATGGTAACAAGAAACAAATAAGGCTATTATATGATGATAAAGGGGTCAATCCATCAAGAATAAACAACAGTTATAAATATATGCACCCATATTGAGCACCTAAATATATTAAGCAAATACTAACATAGTTAAAAGGAAAAATAGGCAAAAATACAATAATAATAGGTTTTTTCAATACTCAATTTTCATAGATCATCCCCACAGAAAAATCAACAAGAAAAAGTTGGGCTTGAACTATACTTTAGATCAAATGGAACTAACACATGAATAAAGAATATCCTACCCAACAGCAGCAGCATATACATTCTTCTCAAGTGCACACAGAACATTATTCAGGATAGATTTTATGATAAAGAATAAAACAAGTCTTAGTAAATTTAAAAAGACTGAAATAACTCCAAGTATCTGTGCTGATCAGAAAGTTATGAAGCTAGAAAACAATAATAGGAAACAAATCCCAAAATTTAAATTAAAGAACACACTACTGAACGACCAATGGGTAAAAGAAGAAATCAAGAGAGAAATCAACAAATATCTTGGAACAAAAGAAAATGGAAGCACAAATATCAAAATTTTTGAGATGCTGCAAAAACTGTTCTAAGAGGGACATTCATAGTGATAAATGCCTACATTAAGAGCAAAGAAATATCTCAAGTAAAAACATAAATTTATACCCCAAGGAAGTAGAAAAAAGAATAAGCCCAAAATTAGCAGAAGGAAATAAATAATACAGATTAGAGCTTAAATAAATAAAGCAGATAACAGAAAAACAATATAAAAGATCAACAAAGCTAAGTGATTATTTCTGAAAAGGTAGACAAAATTGAAAAATCTTTAGCTAGTCTAACTCAGAAAAAATATAGAACAATTAAATAAAACTTACAAACAAAAAAGGAATTATTACAACTGATACAACAGAAAAGCAAATAACTTATGAGAGACTACCATGAACAATTATATGCCAAAAAAATCTGTAATCAAGAAGAAATGGATCCATACCAACTGTATCATAAAGAAATAGAAAATCTAGCAAATGACAAGAGCAAATAACAAGCAAGGAGCAAATAACAAATAAGGAGACTGAATCAGTAGTCAAAAACTCCATAACACAGAAGAGCCCAAGTTAGATGGCTCCTCTGGTGAATTCTACAAAACATTTAAAGAATTCTACCTGCTCAAATTCTTCCAAAAAATTGAAGAAGGAATATTGAAAACTCATTTTATGAGACCAGCATTAGTCTAAGACTAAAGCCAAATAAGGACTCTACAATAAAAGAAAATTCCAAATCAATTTCCTTGATGAATAGAGATGTAAACATTTTTTTCAACAAAATATTAACTAAATTAATTCCTCAATGCATTAAAAGGATCATATGCTATGATCAAGTGAGATCTATCTCTGGGATGCAAGGATGGTTCAACATACACAAATCAAAAAATGTGATACGCCACACTAATAGAATGAAAGATAAAAATTATATGATATCTCAAACAGATGCAGAAAAAGCATTTGACAAAATAAAATCCTTTCATGATAAACATTCTCAACAAATTTGGTATAAAGGAACATACTTCAACATAATAAAGGCCATATAAGATGAACACACAGCCAATATTATACTCAACAGTGAAAAGTTGAAAGCTTTTTCCATCAGATCAGGAACAAGACAAGGGTGCCCATTCTTAAGACTCCTATTCAAAATTGTACTGGAAGTCCTATCCAGAGCAATCATACAAGAAGTTGTGGGATACAAAATCAAGATACACAAAGCAACTGCATTTCTACACACTAATAGCAAAACATGTGAAAGATACATTAAAAAAAATCCCACTTACAATTGCATTAAAGCAGTAAAATACCTAGGAATAAATTTAACCAAGGGATGTGATAGAATTGTACACTGAAAACTATAGGACTTTGATGAAAGAAAGTGAAGAAGAAATAAACAAATAAAAAACATCCCTTGTTCATGGATTGGAAGGATTAATATTGTTAAACCATCCATAATACACATAGATTCAAACAATTCTTATCAAAATCCCAATGGAATTTTTCACAGAAATAGAAAAAAATTCCTAAAGTTTGTATGCAATCACAAAAGACCTCAAATAACCAACGCACTCCTAAGAAAGAACAAAGCTGGAGGCATCACATTTCCTGATTTCAAACTATATCACAAAGTAATAGTAATCAAAACAGTATGGTATTGGCAAAAAAGAGAGAGAGAACAATGGAACAAAATTGAGAGCCCAGAAATAAACCTTAAGTGTATGTTCAACTAATATTTGACAAGGAGACAAGAATACTCATGATGAAAAAATAGTATTTTCAACATAAGGTGCTGAGAAAGCTGGAAAACCACATGCACAAGAATGAAATTGGATGTCTATTTTACACTAGTCACAAAAGTTAACTCAAAATGGATGAAAGACTTAAACATAAGACCCAAAGCCATAAGACTCTTAGAAGAGAACTTAGAGAAGATTCTCCTTTACGTAGGTCTTGGCAACAATTTTCTGGATATGGCCTCAAAACCACAAGAAACAAAAGCAAAAATAAATAAATTGGGCTATGGCAAACTAAAAAGCTTCTGTGCAGCAAAAGAAAAAATCGACAAAATGAAAAGGATGGCTATAGAACGGGAGAAAATATTTGCAACTTGCATATCTCATAAGAAGTTAATATCCCAAATACATAAAGAATTTATACAATGAAATAACAAAAAAATAAAATAAAGTAAAAATGGGCAGACTGTGGTCCAGAAAGTTTTGGGGAGAGTGTCCCTGTTGTTATTTACCTCTCTATCCTCCTGCCATTTAGACACAACCAAATTTAGTTTCAGGAAACACACAGCAAAATGAGGAGAATAAAGTGGCAGCTTACTAGCAAGAGGAGCAGGAAAGGGAACACTCGGAATCTGGAGAACGTTGTGTAGATCAAAGAAAGAAGGGAGTTGGGAAATCGGATCCATCTTGGGGTTCATGGAGGATTATCCAAAATGGAAATAAGGTCTATTAAAGCAGCAAAGAAAATTTTCTATGTAAGTCACCAGAGAAGTGGGGAAATTGGTTTAAAGTGACTTTTTTTTTTTTTTTTAATTTTGGGCTCAGAGATGGCTTTTCAAATACAGAGCTTCTGAAGGAACTAAGGTAATTTTTGCATTATAATTCCATTGGGTATTAAATGCCATTCTTTTATAAAAGACGATGGTGTGGTGTAGGGAAAATACATAATCTGTGAAGTACAAAATCTGAATTCCAGCCCCAGTATCATTCCTAACTAATTAGATGGCCTTGGACAAGTTAGCTAGCTGTCCCCATTGAGCTTTGTTTCCTTTATGTTAGGACATATAAGTTTCATAGTAAATATGATTAAGGAAATTGTGGACTAAATTACTGAGAATCAAAAGCACAGCAATGACCCTTCTATATATAAATATTCAAACACTCTTATACGTCCCAGCAGCAGTTACACTTATCCTTAATGATTCTAGATTTTTCTTTATAATTGGATAGCATTTTCATATATATTAACCCATTTTATTCAAGTGTAGCTCCAGGGAGACAGGCAAAAATAATGTCACATTTGCATATTATCTCTGAATTTATATAGTGCCAATTCATGATTTCATTACAGTCTTCTTAATGCCCGGTGAAACAGACAGGGGAAATATCATTTCCATATTTTACAGCTATGGATACAGAGGGTCAAAGAGTTAAACTGAATGATATGTTGAAGTCAACACTTTATAACATGAAGCAAAACTGAAAACAATCCTTTGTCAGTGTCAAGTACTCTTTCTTCACATCATGCTGCTGTAGATTGAAAGATAAAATAATCTACTGGAGGTTTTACTAACTCTCAGGAATAGAACTCACTTGCCCTGTACCCTTCTCGATTTCTAATACAATCCGACTTCTCCACCATTATTTAATCACATAACCTTGGGAAAACTGCAGTATCCATTAGAGCCTTACATTTTAGTTCTATAAACTGAGAAGACTAACATTAGTTTTGCAGGGTGCCTAAAAAATTCACATTAGTATGATGAAGGCATCTGTTACAGTGCCTGGCATAGAGGCACAGAGCTATAATAAATATTGTTGTTTAATTATTAAAGTGTCTATCTACTTGGTATTAGTTTCATGGATATTGAGAAAGTCACCGGCACTCTGTTTTTTGGGCATATTCTGCCAACACTACTTTTTTGATCCCCTCTCCACATGTCCATGGTCACTTGTAAACGCCTATCTATGGACTGAGACCCCGTCATTCATGTCCTGCCCTGGTGCCCTGGTGGGAGGTTGCCAAGGATCTCCCATAGGAAATAGTCTTCATCTGAGATAGAGCTCTGCTCTCAGATACAGTCTGATCACTGACACCGTGACCTCATATGCTTTGCAATTTGACTTCAATAGGTATTACCCGAAGACTTCCTAATCTGAGCATGCCTGATATTTAATCTTGGTTTGGGGGAAAAGCATAAAAAAAAAACAAAACTTTAAGTTGGACAGACACACACTCAGATGCTAACTCTGCAAATCAGTAGCTACATTATCTCAGGTTTATTTCTTAATATATCTGTTTCTCAGACTCTTTTTTTCTGTTAAAGTAAGTTATATAATAAGTCCTTCTTTAAAAAGGATATTAGGATTTAATTCAATGAGACGACATGAATATGCGTAAAACTTCTGCCATACAGGGGCACTAAGGGAAATGTTTATTTCATTTACCTTTTCTTCTCCCTTTGATAATTGGATGGCTTTTTGTTTTGTTTTGTTTTTTCCTGGATTTCTGCACAATCCTGTGTGTTCCCAAATCAGAAAACATTACTGTCCTTAGGTTATGAAACCTGCTGCTATGGTTCTAATTTAAGTGTGATGGGCAACAATTTATATTATTGACGAACTACTAAATACCAGATGTGGTAATAATTTTATTACATCCATTCAGTTTTTAAATATTCATTCCAACCACTTAAAGTATAGGCTGCCATTATTTGATTATATAATTGAGGAAATTAGTCTTAGAAGGTTAAATAAGTCAGTAAATTTTACAGAATAAATAAATGGCAGAGCCTGGACAAAAACCTGAGTCCGAACAAAAATCTGTGCATTTAAATTAGCACCAAGCTAAACGACTTCCTCTAGCAAATATGAGCATTCTCCTGCTCATCAAATCCTGGACCGGCTCAGGGACCCCTATGACACTTAAGGCCATATCCTTAGCACAAAATTTCACTTTAGGATAATAGCTAGGTAATACGATGCTAAAGGTACAGCATACGGAGCTCCCTAAATTTGAAAAGAGAAACACAGGGGAGCTTGACATCTGCAATTGCCGTATGAAAATGAATAATGAAAAAGGACTACTAATAATTCTCACCTGGGACTCCACACATCATGTATTTTACATCATGTGTTTTGAGAAGTCATTCCTTAACATTTAGAAACATCGTAGAGCAGCATTAGCTAGAAGCAGAGACAATCTCACAGCAAATGCATTATGATGATTTTGCTAGTGGAGACTGCTAAGTTGCTTGATTTCGCCATTTGTCATAGACACTGGAGATGTTTCCTGTTCCGATATGCAAACATCTAATTGTTCTCTAACATCCAAAACAATGATAATTTGTTGTCTGCCACTGTGCAGTGTAATTCCAGAATAAAGCAACAATGAAGAGTCATCCCAATTCCCTCTAATTTGGGGAAGCAAAACAGTTGTGTTTTAGCAAAAGGAAAGCAAGCTCAGGAAGGAAATTTGTACACTGAAAGTTAATAGACAGAAAAATGTTTCGGGGGCGAGTTGTGTGCAGGAGTGTTGCGGGGGATTGTTAGAAATTATGTTCTTGAGTTTCCTTTGCCAGTTCGGTCACATTTGATCTGGTCAGTGTATTGTATATTAAGCTTCTTTTGAAACTCTAAAATTAAGTATCAGGACTAAACTATATATTAGCCACTGATGTATTAATTAAGACCTTTGTGTAAAGCCATGTGTATTGCTTTACATTTACAAAATACTGCTTTATTTAGTTCATTTGTATATACTTGGGAACTGGTGCATAACAGCCTCAATGAATGTTTCATGAACAAATACAAAATAACACACAACATTCTACTTATTTTTATAATAACCTGTGAACTGAGTATTATTACCATTTCTTGGTTTTTCAGATGAGTTAAGTGGTCTGATTGAATAACAAGACTTGTTCAGGTCACCCAGTGGCAGGTAAGAACTTGAACATACTAAGTTCTCTAACTTCAAAAGCCAGGTTTCTTCCATCACACTTTGTAGCTTATCTCTGGAGAAAATATGACATAATCTGTAAAATATTACACCACATAACCAAAATCTATGCAAAATCAACCTCATTTTTCCATTCTCGAATTTCCATATAAATTATAATTTATAGATGCTTCTCATTATCTTATTTCATATTCACAATTCACAAAATTTAATATACTTCTTCTTGTTTATTGACTTTATCCTTTCTTATTGGTTTTCAAACAACGCCTTAGGGATATCCAATGGAATAGGTATGCTAAAAACAGGACACAATATCCTTTGCAATATGACCTGGATAAGAAGATTTATCTCTGGAAACTCACTTTGAAGGAAAGGATTAAGTTAAATATTTACATTTAATCATCTTTTGTGATGATCAACCAAAGAAAACGTGAAAATTACTACATGTTTTAATGTACGAAAAAAATCTTTGAAATAGTAGTCAGTTGGCTCCTCATTATAATTCAGGAACATCAAATACCCTTTATTTCATGAAAATCGTATTTTCTGATCCAAGAAATTATTGTAAGGTCCAAACGTCATACAGTACATTTTCAGTAAATACAAGATATTTGTTCAAGGATTCAGGTACCATGAAAGTAATCAAATTGTGCAGCTTAGGAAACCACCAACACAGAAGTCCAGGGTCTCTAGTTGCATTAATGCAAGATGTTTGAGGAAATTGAGTGGAAAATACATTCTGTGAATATGTCTGCGATGAGAGCAGTGGAAATTTTGGTCTCAGTAAAGTTTAGTTGGTGAAAATTATCACTGTGCCTAACACTCCCCCTGAATTTCTACTTTCTCAAAATTTCTCCCTTCAGGGTTTTCTGTACCACGGTTTCTTACTTAATAAGGAAGAGCTAAATGCCCACTCATCTCTCTTTTTCTGTCTAGGCTTATCCTGCTGAAAGTGTCTTGCTATAGATGCTTTAAAGCTAAAGGTAAAACAGATAATTATTTTTTCAACTCCCAACATAGTCGGAATCACTTCATAGCACCCTAGGGCTTTGCCTGAAGGTATTTCCAATGGAGAATATTATTGGGATCAGAAGTGGTCCATCCTGAGTTTTGCTTTTCTTGACTGTACCTCCCATCTGAAATTTCTGCCCATTTGTCCCAAAGGACTTAAGGATGTGCCACCCCAAAATATGCCACTTTTGTATGTTTATCATCTTGAGCTGAAAAATAGCAGTTGCAGGGAGAGGCTGTCTCTGAATTCTCCTTATCTGCCTAAAAGCAGATCCTCAGTACATCAACTCCCTCCTCAGGACTTTTGTCAACTAGAGAAGACTGACTTTTATCACAGAAGAAGAGACTAGAAGTCGGCACCACACCCAGATACACTTGGTCACAAACTCTCACATCTGCCATCTAATCTTCTAAGTGCCCATTCATCCTTCGTAAAAATAATTTCATCTCCTCTAAGGTGCCTCGTTCTCTCGCCCTTTCATCTATTAAGACTCCTAAATCTTATTGTATAAGCTCCTAAATCTCATTGCTTTTTTTTCTTGTGATGCCCCCATGCATGTAATATTAAAAATTTTTAAATCTGTATACCTCGTCTCCTGTTTATCTGCCTGTTGTCAGTTCATTTCATAGACTCAACTCTCACACCTAGGAAGGTGGAGGAAACATTGTTCCTTCCCTATAGTCCTAGTTCCATTCTTCTAAGAACATGAAACTATTTTGTTGTTTTTCTTTCATGAGACGACAAGAAAATAAAAAAATACAGAAAATAACCAATACTTGCAAAAGTACTTGGAATATCACGGGGCACATAGTAAGCATTTAATAAAGGTTAACTATCATTTTTACCGGTTGCCTGATTCGCTATTTAGCCCAGCCACTGAGTTTTTACTTTTGGTTGTTGTATATTTTTAGGCTATTTTTATTTTCCTATCTGGTACACCAGTTTTTAGTCCTAAATTCCCTGCAGATATTCCCAACCTCTTGCTGTATTCTTATTTCTGACTGACCATTTCATCTCCTCCCAAATTAATAATAAGAGGATAAATAAATAATAAGTTCCTAAGCCTCAGTTTCTTTGGTTGGAAAATCAAGAGTCATTCATCATTCATTCTAGAAGCATTTAGAACCCTAACGTGGATAAACCCTATGTGCAGCATTGGGTGATACTCATGTAGCTACTTTGCACTGATCTTAGAGGGACTACGAGAGTTAATAAACAGTAGGTGCTTAATATCATGCCTCTGGTTGGTAAGTACTCAGTAAATTTTAGCTGGTGATTAGAAATGGTGGTGATAATCAAGGAAAAACAGGTTATTGATGGGATGTATATGCAAAGGAAAGAATTACCAAAAAACTCAAGGTCAAAACAGAGATCCAGGGAATAAATCTGAGAAAGGTCAAAGGACAACCACGGTGCTACGGAGAACATGAACTAAATGAGTTGTCCCAGGTGGAATGTGATTGCAGGTTTACCAGTGAGCTGGACCCAGGTAATAGGGTGCTCCTCACCCCCTCCCCTGACCTTGGAACGTGCGTTCCTCCTGCCTTTCCCACTTTCAGAAGCTGCCCCAAGAACAGAATCTTGAGATGTGGCGTTGAGACTCTCTGGATGATGTATGTGACTGAACCCAGCTAAGTCCTGTATATGAATTTTTTTTTAATTTTTAATTAAGGTATAGTCAGTTACAATGTGTCAGTTTCTGTTGTACGGCATAACGTTTCAGTCATACTTATACATACATGTATTCGTGTTCCTATTTTTTTCATTATAGGTTACTACAGGATAATGAACATAGTTCCCTGGGCTAGACAGTAGGACTTTGTTGTTTATCTATTTTATATATAGTAGTTAGTATCTGCAAAGTTTTAAGATTTGGCAGGCAGGGGTGGGAACCTAGCAGTCTTGAGGCTGCCCAAAACGAGCCTCATAAGTAAGTTTCCTTGCTCATCAAAACTGTCACTGGTCTGCCTCTTTCTTTCGTCTCTCCCTGCCTTTACATGTATGGGACCAGTTTCAGATTATACCTGGGAAGGTTGCAACTCAACAGAATTGTTATATTGAATTCAATTTTAATTACCTGCTAAACATATGACATCATACAATGTGAAGCCCTAAAATTCCCATTCATACAAAGACTCTCTTAACAACCAATGCCTCAGATGATTTTAATTACTAAATTCAAAAAAAAAAGAAAATGAAGAAAGAACACAAATGACTTTCCCACCACAGAAGCATCACTATAATCTCTTCATAATCAAGGGACAAATGTAACATCTGTGATATAAATTGTGCAATATTTATTCAGCTCCAAAAGGTGGTGATAGTCACAGACACACTTAGAAAATGTCAAATCCTGCCTACTTCATACGCTTTTTAGAAGTGTCTACTATGATCCCTAAATAATAACGACTCAGCATATCCACCAAAAGAAAAGTTGGCTATTACACACAACAAAACAGACTCTCAAATTTAAAAAAATGAAAATAAATCACTTTTTTTCCTTGCAACTCTGTTCCCTTTTAACTTTTCTACATTACAAAATTGAGGTGCATGACCCATAGACCCAGTTCCATTAAGTCTCAAGTCATCGAAGAATTTCTTTCTCTATCTCGTCTTCATTTTCTGAGTTCTGATCCGCCCCAACCCCACCAGCATAACAGTGGGAGCCGGTGGCTGCCTCCAACATTGCCTTTCATCTGCTAAAATGCGAGCGTGCATCTTTGTGGCAGCCACTAACATGGGACCTCTAGGAGACACCTGGACCACGGGGTCAGGGGATCCCCTTTGGAGTGGGAGGAATATAAATGGATCTGAATTATTAGCAAACACTCCCACCCTCCTTGACTTTTTATTTCTGTTTTCCCTTTAGCTTTGAGGCTTTTGAGGCCCCAAGGGCCATGATCAGCCTATGGCTTAGCTCCAGGGAAACATAACCACATATACTACACACAGTCAGCCTCAAATACAGAAAGCAGAAGAATACACTTTTGACCTTTGTGTGGTACAACTTGTTGCATCAGGATAGTCAAGTTCCAGGTGTTCACGGTTGAATACCAGGTAAATAAACTTCATGGTAGGGTACTATGAGAAATATGTGTTCCTTGGAAAACTGGCAGAGAATTTGCAGATTCAGGGGTCTACTGAAATCATCATTTGCATCAGAGGCTTGAAACATCTTTGCAAACACAATCGCCAGTCAGTATTTTGTATTCTTGATTATTCACTTTTTTTCCTGAGACTCAACGTGTCTCAGAGACACATTCCCCTTCCCCTGATTCTCATTGCCTGAGACGGCTTTTTACAAAGAGTAACTGTTGTGACATTATTCTGCCTTCAAGTTTCACCTCACAATGTGATGGCCCACTTGGTTCCAGAGGTCGAGAGAAAAATCAAACACACAAACCCCTTTAAAAATAGAATTTTAACTTCATTTGATCATCAGAGGAAACATCGTCACCTCTGGAGTCCAGAAATAAAGCAATGGTATCAGAAACTTTTATTTTTGTTTACTTTCAAGGAAAAGAATAGGGCAGTCGAGTTCCCCTCTGACAGTGGTGCTATGATTTCGCTTCATACCGGCTCATTTCACACTGGGTTTCTGACAGTTTGACAGGTCCCGTGTCTCGCTTGAAAATATGAGCCTGTAGAGAACCTTTCGGTGGCACGAATACATTCCTCCTCTCGGGAACATCAGTCCTTTCAAGGCAGCTCCTGCTGGTGACTTAATACAGGTACTATCTGCATTGTAGCTGTTTCTGCAGGGTGACCGTGCTAAGCTAGCGGCATATGGATGAAATTTCCTGAGGGTTCCCAAGGACAGGAGGACACTCTGCATTCTGGAGTCGTGAGCAGAGCTGGGTGACATTTAAAAGCAAGAGGACTACATCTCCATGGAGGCAGGTCACAGTAGAGGGCACTGCCCTCATAATTCAACCAGTAATATCACACACACCAAGCAGAGTGTGCCCCTGTCCCTGGTGGGCCGATGTGTACACATTTTCTGGAATAATCTAGATACAAAGTGTGTAAAAGATTGTTTCAACATGTGATTCCATAATAGAAAGAAAAAGGGACAGAGTACTCTAAGACGGTCCCTCTTGCCAGTCCCGAGAATATCTTACTGAAATAAACTATTTACCCATTTCCAAAATAAATAGCTAATTCCCTTGGGGTGGGATGTTTGTTTCATCTGTGTATAGCAATTCTGGTACACTGTAGATATCTACAGGAGTGTTATTTTACTGATCAAGAAACAGAAAACAGCACTTAAAATAGTTAAAAATAAGTGATAAATTGTTGAGAAATGATATGGATATAAATAGTTTGCCATAGGAAAAAAATTGAGTTGGATATTTTCCTCATGCAAAAATAAATTTTAGCTATAGTCAAGATTGAAATGAAATACAGTGGTATTAAAATACAACCAGAAAGAAAGTCAACATTTGATTTTGAGGTACAGAAAGACTTCGAGGATTTCCTGTGCATAGAAATACTAACAGAAGCCATAGTGAAAAGGAAAATCACACAAAAATAAAAATTTTAAGATAAAAATCACAATAATCAATGAGTAATAAATAATAAAATAGAAAAATCATATTCATAGCAAGTACAGAAAAATCAAAGGTGAATAATCTCAATTTGCAAAGACTCTTTATAAATGAAGTAAAGCAACCATCCCAGCAGAAAAAGAGACAAACGACACGTAATTTTCAAAAGAAAAAAATACAAATGGTCAATAATCATGTTTAAAAAATGTGATCACCATAGTATTCAACAAAATGCAATTTTAAATCAAAAGGAGAACTTGTGGTAGACTATAAAATTAGAAAAAAAAAGTTAAAAAACAAGATACTTAGTGACAGAGCACAGCGAATCAGGCTGTTTAATATGCCTCTGATGAGGATGTACATTTCCAGAAGGCATTTGGCTATTAGTTCAATTAGGAATTAAATTGTCTATAGCAAAAGCTGAAGTGGTAGTGACTGAACAAATTTAGATGTTTTATTCTCTCCCACAATGAGAAAACTGGAGATGGAAAATCCAGGGATAGCACGGCAGCTCCGTAAAAACATCATCTCTGTCTCCTTCTGTCTCGCTCACCCACACTTCCTTTGTGTGTATCCGGGCATTTCTCAGGCTGCTGTTTATTTTCCCCATGCAGCTGCTAAAACTCCACCCCAGAGACGGTGTTCCAGCCATCATATTCCAATGCTAAAGGCAAAAGGGAACAAGACCCACAAGGTCAGTCCTCCTTTAAAAGAACTCTTCCCCCAGGTTCAACTTCAGTTAGGTCTTACAGCCAGAGCTGTATCGTGTGCCAGGCTGCAGGCAAGGACTAGTGGCCAGCCGCATATCTGCAAGGGTGTTTTATAAGAGATCATCAAATTGGGGTAATACTTAGCCGTTTCTGGCATAGTATCAAAAGTATATACATATCCACCCCATCAGTATCTCGATATCACTTTTCAGAATTGATCTTAAAAAAATCCCAAGATATATGTTTTAAAAAGCTTTTACTATGCATTAAAACAGTAGTTGCAAAAGCGAAAAACTAGAAACCATGTAATTGCTTAATAATAGTGGAATCGTTAATCCAAGTTGTGCCCATGTTATTCATATACTAAAATAAGGTTTACATTATGCCAGCAAATAAAGCTAACAGTCAAACTATATACAATATTTTGGGAGGAAAAAAAACCCTCTTACATCTTTATCTCTCTATAGATATTCACACACACCAAATGCCACATGTAAAATGTTAACACTGCCCATGACTGGTTTGTGAGATTGTAGCAATTTTCGTTTGCTTATCT